>NW_026728128.1:0-300000 GCF_030684315.1 Stegostoma tigrinum | reverse complement strand
ACTTGCGCAACTGTAAGTTTCACAAATATGTTCCTATTAAACACTAATTCCTATTGAAGCAGTATGAAGCCAAATTCATTCAACTCGACAGCAAAACCGGTCAAGATTTTAAAAGCAAGCAACTATTTTGAAGTCACTCTTCGAACTAAATTCCATCTTGGTGTGTGAGAGTCCATCGGTTCCTCACTCTCAACGAACCATTCAACTGTCATGCAATTACTGAAACACACAGACAAAAAACATCAACGTTAACAGTCACTAAGATTTTGAGAGTGATTTGGAATTCATACTCAATACCCCCTGGGGAAAATCTGTTCCAATCTGGATAGTACTCACTTATTACCATCCCACCTACCTTCCCCAGCTCCTCCTCCCCCTCCACGCTATTTGTTTCTGAGCTCCCTTCCACCCTCCATTTCTCAGGAAGGGTCCTGACCCAAAACCTCACCTTTCTTGAGCCTCTGATGCTGCCTGCCCTGCTGTGTTCCTCCAGCTCCACAATGTGTTATCTCAGACACCAACATTGGCAGTTCTTACTATCTGGATAACTCATTCTCACCTTGTCACAAGTGATTTATGCTCATTATCTTTTCAGATGACGCATGTACATGTATATACATAAATATACATATTGCACTTTTATGTCTGAACCACTAACCTAGAGGATATTTTGAAAGAGTCTCTTCATATCTGCATGAAAGAGAAATCATCAGGGTCATAACTATCATTTTAGGAATAACTCGAACATTCAAAGTACTCACAGTCAGTGTCCCATTTCCTTGACCAGTCAATTTGATGTGAATCTTTCTTCCAAGTGGAAACTATAACAGCAATTATATTTGAGAGTCAAACACTTCATTGCATCACCAATATTTCCTTGTCTGTTTGAAGCATAACATAATGAAATAATCATGGACAGATTGGCCAACAGTGTAATTTAATGTGTGTTATGGCAACTCAAAATCACAACCATTGAAGTGATCTTTAAAAAGCTGTTGTCATACAACAGAGCACGTTTTGAGATGCAGTGATGAACATACTTCCTGAGATGCAAATAATATATGCCGAATTAATTCCAAAGAATACCTTTACAATTAAAAAGAAGCTAAAAATCTCTTTACATTGCGAAGCTTGTCAGATTGCTATTAGTCAATGGAAATCGTTCAGAACAATTATTTATTCCCAGATGAAAAGGAAGGGTATACATTTCATTTTCACATCTTATCCAAGAGAGAAAAAAAAAACGCCTTCATGAATGCATTGTCAAACAAGAAGACTCACAAAAAAAGTCATGTGGCCCATTGAATATTCCTCCATCATTCGGTGAGATCATGGTTGATCTCATTACATTTATCATGACACATTTCCACCAAACCCTCCTTATAGCGAATACATTCCGATCCAAGTAACATCCTGGTAAATCTCTGTTTCTGTGCCATGCCTTGTCTTTCTAAATATTTTTTCAGTCATCTACAAATTTAGCCACAGCACATGCACCTCTTTCCTCCAAGTCATTAATAAACAAGCACAAGAGCTGTGGTTCCTTCAGCGCGACCTCATTTCTTACTGACAAGCCAACCCTGGCATCTCTGTCCATTTGTATCGGAGATAATGGGAACTGCAGATGCTTCAGAATCCAAGATAACAAAGTGTGGATCTGGATGAACACAGCAGGATGAACACACAGAAGGAGAAGGGTCTAGGCCAAAAACGTCAGCTTTTGTGCTCCTGAGATGCTGCTTGGCCTGCTGTGCTCATCCAGCTCCACACTTTCTTATCTCTGTCCATTTGCCTGTTCTTTCTATCGGACATGAATCATTGGATATTTCGTTCCCAACACTTATCCCCGAACAACCACCTCTCTGTGATACCCAGAGTGATGTATCTGTCAATTTCAATCTGCACCACAAACTCATTCACTTTGTTTCATACACTCCCTGCAATTCAATACAAGATCTTCAGTCTGGCATTTACAGCCACCCTTCTTATCTGCTGCAGCTGAAGTGAGACTCCTGACCATTTCCATACTTTGAGTCCTATTACTTGCTCTGGAAACTTTGCTGAGCACTTACCAGCTTCTAACTTTTTCCACAATTTTCCATGCAACTGAGCTCACCCACTCCACACTTTTTATTTTAACGCCCTAGCCCCAGACCTAGCTCTGTATTTTGCGAGGATACTTGTCCCAATATGATTCTCGTCGAGCCTATAACACCAGAACGACACCCTCCTTCCCCATACCGATGCCAATGTCCCATGAATTCAAACACATTTCTGCCATGCCACCATTTGAACAATGTACATCTATAATAACGTTCACACCGTGCCAAATTGCTCAATTAATAATCCAGAGATTATTACCATTCTGGTTCTGCTTTCTCACCTCAGCACCTCGGTGCTCATAATCCCTCAGCAGAACCTCTTTCCTCTTTCTTCCATATCAATGGTACCTGTGTGGACCACGATAGCTGGATTTCTACTCCTCCCACTTCAAGTTCCTTTGTAGCCGAGATGGAATATCCTGAACCTGGGCACCAGGCAGGCAACACTACTTTCGAGACTCTCGATCCTGGTCACAACGAACAGTGTTCATTCCCCTAACTATACTACCTCTGATTATAACTACATTTCACTTTTTATCCCCTCTTCAATGTCTCCCTGTACCACAGTGCTATAGTCAGTTTACTCATCTTCCCTATACCCTGCACTCTCATCCACACACGAAGAAAGAATCTCAAAGCTGTTAGATAAGATCAAAGGCCAAGGTTCCTTCTGCACTACATCCTGGATCCTTCCACCTGCCCTGTTCTTTGTCACAGTCTCACGTCTCTGGCCACTGACCGAGTTTCAGCTAGTTAATCCTAGGTGTGTGACTGCCTCCTGAAGCACAGCATTCCCTGGTAACTCTGCCCCACATGATTTGTTGATTGGTAAAAACTGAGATTCCAGTTCATCAACCGTAAGCTGGAGTCTGGGGCCTGACCACTCGCCCGTCATGTAGGTACAAATCATCATCTGGCCTGGCATCTCCATTTCAATTACTTCGATCTTAATTTGATTTGAAAACATTCTGGTCTTTTAGTTTGTAGCCTGTAAATATTTCTCCGATTTACTTTCAATCTGAAAGCTACCGATAATAGATTCTTAAACCAGTAGCGATCACCAACCAATGAACCTGGTTCACCCTCTCGGTCCCTGATTCTGGCTTCAATTCACCCTGTCTCAAAAAAAATGCTTACGAACTATCAGGCAAAAAAAGCAAGCAAATGGCACCTCTTACCCTCTGCACTGACTTACCGCATTGCCACCAAGTTCCCCAAAATATATATTCACTTGGTGCATTTCACTCGAGATGTCATCTCTCCTTCCAGAACGTGCAAAGCATACTGATCCATAGCAATATACTACCTTCAAAACCTCAGCTCTTAGCTTATTACTTTTGAGTACATTCTCAAATGCTTTCTCCAAGTCCAAACACAACACATTTACTGGTTTTCCTCTATTAATTCTCCTCCCAAAACTTCCTCCAAAAACCCAAACAAATTAGCCAGACATAATTTCTCTTTCATCAGGCTATGGTGATTCTGTTTGATTAGATTCTGATTTTCCAAATGTCCTGCTATTATTTTCTTCATAGTTGATTGCCACATATTTGCAACAATAGATGTTAGGCTGGTTCGGTTGTAGTTATCTTCTTTTTGCCTCTCTCCTTTTTAAATAGGGATGTCACATCGGCAGTTTTCCAGCCCTCAGATGCTTCTCTAGAATCTAAACCTTTTTGGGAAATTACAATCAACGCATACACTGACTCTGAAGCTCATTGTTTAGAATCTTAGAAAGTAAACCATCACGGCAAAGAGTCTAATCTGCTTTCGCTCCATTAGATTGTCTACTGCTACTTCTCTCATGGTAGTGATGGTGTGGTAGTGATGTGTTTAATTCCTCCCTGTATTCTTTAGTAATAAGGGGATCCTTGAAGTATCTTCCACTGTAAAGACTACCCTTTTCTCATTATCACTGATAATGGGAACTGCAGATGCTGGAGAATCCAAGATAACAAAGTGTGAAGCTGGATGAACACAGCAGGCCAAGCAGCATCTCAGGAGCACAAAAGCTGACGTTTCAGGCCTAGGCCCTTTTCTCATTATCATTGTTTCTTGATTTCAAAATTAACCTGGCCGTTACAGCCTAGCATATGATTAATGGCATTACCTCGAAAATCTTCGTGGCTAAAGTGTTCAATAAATTGCTACAACCTGAAAGAAGTAATTCTTCCCTGAATTAATGGGCAACCAATTTGAAAATGTGGCCTCTGGTCGTAAAATCTTTCACAAATGGGAGTAATCTCTACGGATATACACTATCAAGCCTCTTAAGAATCTTACATGTTGAAAAAATAAGATTGTTTTCAATCTTATAAACGCCAATGAACGTTGTCCCTGCCTGCCCAACTTTCCGAAGCATAGCAATCCCCTCCGCCATTTCCGAAATCAACCCAGTCAACATGAGGTGTACGGCCTCCGCAGCATTCGCTCTGTGGCCGTACATGACTTGTAAGTTACCATCTTGCTGCTACACCTCAACTTCTATTTACGATGCAGTCCTCTGTCCATCCGAACATACTACCCTTGAACACACGGGCTCTTTTCCTTCGAGACACCTTACGAGCTGTACCTTATCAAATGCTTTGTTGAAATCTCAATGTACGACATCAACTGGTGGTCCTTCATCAGTAATGTTTGTTTCCTTCTCAAAGCACTGTAGCAAGTTTGTCAAGTATTATTTCCCCGTTATGAAAGGATGTTAACTCTGTAGGATGTTATAGCACACTCAGTACCCTGTTACTTCATCTTTCATTGCCGGCATGAACATCTACCCAGGTTGACCTAAATTGGCAATACTTGCTGACTATTTTGTCGAAGTATCTTTGTAATAATGGTGTTATGTTCACGATCTTTCAATCCTCTGAGAATTTTCCACAATCTAAGGATTCTTGGAACATTATCATCAGTGCCTCCATTGTATCTGGAGCTGCGCTGTTCAACATTAGAGGATACAACTCATCATACCCCTTGGATATTTTCTCTACTGATTGGAGTCATGTTTGGAATTCTGTGCAGTGACATTCACTTTTAACAGATTGCTAAATACTACCAGGAACAGAAATTGTCATCCAGCTGCAACTAAACTAAAGCTTTCAGCACACAAGGAAGTCTTTCAATTCATTATGAACCTACTAACTCCTGAAAAGGGCAATACAATTTGCCTCAGTCCATAAATGTTCTTCCTCCAACATCCTGAGATGCATCATCTGTATTTCTTCAAATTTACCACAGATTCTGTTTCAATCATCCTTTCAGCAATACGCATGACAACAATTCGGCATTCTTAGTCCCCCTGTAGCCTCCAATGCACATGTGCATTCTGAGATGATTATTTATTTGTGTGCCTGCTTTTTTGCTCGAATGGAGAAAGGTAAATTTCTGTTCTTTTGTCATCAGAGCTATTGCCTCCTCACTCTCATCTTCCTTGTTTTATCCTGTGCTGGAATATTTAATTTGTTGACATATCTGAAATATGTGGTTGAATGGATTGGGTTTTGTAACATTGCATTCCCCATAGACCATCTACCGATGCTGTTGCTTGTTCTAACAGTTATTATCTCGCAGAGTGGAAAATGCAGTTTGAAAGCAATGGAACATTATCGATGAAGAAGTTGATGCATAAATTGCTGCGATCTTCCAAACTACAAACTCACCTTCAATTCTTTCTCGGTCAGAGCATTATGCCGGCGCAAATGAATCATGTTCTCAATGGGACTTCCAAAACCATGGAATTGAATTTGCATGTTGATTTCTTCTTCCCTCTTCAGAAATGCAAAGTAGTATCGTGATGAAGCTTCCAAGGCGATGATTGTGTCCTTCAATGAACGGAAAAGTGACTTTTAGATTCATGGAAATATTTCACTACTTCTATAGACATGAAAGGCAAACATTCTCCCTGCATATGACCCAGTCTCATTTTATCGTATCTTTCTGATTTTACACGCCACGGGATAATCATTGCAGTGTAACAGAAATGTTGATCATGGAAATTTATCACTGTTTTCATAAATAATGGCAAATTTTCAACATCTTGCAATTGTATGAAGGCTCAGTCTCATCACACCTCGCCTGCTGCACAAAGACATTCTTACACTGCTTTCAATGTTAGGGCGCAAACAAAACACAATCATGACACAAATGCATCAACACACCACTTTCAACAGGATCTGATATCCTTGCCAGGCACTGGAGGGGTTGCGGAGACTGGTGAGTGGACAAAGTCGTTCCTCTGTTCAAGCAGGAAAACAGGGACTTTCCAGGAAACTACAGACTGGTGAGTGTCTCATGACTCAAAGGTATGGGCTAATAAGGGACAGCCAGCATGGCATTATGCGGGGCAGGTTATGTCTTACTAAGTCAGTTGAAGTTTTCAAGGAGGTGACAAGGGTGATCAATTCGGGTAGAACAGTTGATAACATATCCATGGATTTTACGAAGGTTTTCAAAAAGGTCCCTCATGGTATGCTCATCCAGAAGATTAAGATCCATGAGATCCATGGTGACTTGGCCTGCCCATATCAGGCAGACGGTAGCGGTGGAAGGCTAACAAAGATAACACAGTGTAGGGCTGGAGGAACACAGCAGGGAAGGCAGCATCAACAATGTCAGCTTTCCTGTTCCTCTGATGCTGCCTGACCTGCTGCGTTCCTCCAGCTCCACACTTGGTTAACTCTGATTCCAGCATCTACAGTTCTTGCCGTCTCAGTGGTGGAAAGCTGTTTTTCTGGCTGCAGCTCAGTGACGAGTGGTGTTCCACATCGATGTGACTTCTGCTGTTTGTGATATATGTAAATGACTTGGTTGCAAATGTAGATGGGGGATTACTAAGTTTGCAGATTATATAAGGACCAATGGACTTGTGGACAGCATGGAAGGTTGTCAAAGGACACAGCAAGATACAGACCAATTGCAAACTCGAGCGGAGAAATGGCCGATGGAATTTAATCTGGGCAGGCATGAGGTGTTGCATTTTAGGAGACCAAGTGTTAAGGAAAGGGATACAGTTAATGGCAGGACTCCAAACAGCAGTGATGTCCAAAGGGATCTTGGGGTCCTAGACCATAACTCCCTGACAGTAGCCACACAAGTAGATAGGGTGGTCAGGAAGGCATATCGCATGCTTGCCTTTATTCATAGGGGAACTCAGTGCAAGAGTCAGGATGTCACACTGCAGCTTTACAAGACTTTGGTGAGACCACACAGAGTATTGCATTCAATTCTGGCCGCCACATTACACTAAGGACGTGCAGGCTTTGGACAGGGTGCAGAAGAGATTTACCAGCATGCTGACTGGAGTAGAGGGTATGAACGAGAGGGAGGAGCTGGAAAAAAACTCTTCGTTTTCTCTGGGGCAGTAGAAGCTGAGGGCAGGCTTGATAGAAGTCTATAAAATTAGGAGATACATAAATACAGCTAACGGTCAGAAAATTTCTCCCCCGGAGTTGAAGTGTCCACTATTCGGGGGCATGCATTTAAGCTGAGGCGGGGGGTGGGGGGGGGCGGGGGGAGTTCAAAAGAGATGTGAGGGGCAAATATTTCACACTAAGCATGTTAAAAGTGTGGAATACATTGCCTGGGGTGGTAGTGGATGCAGATACGATGAAAGCATTTGAAAGGGACTTTTAGTTAATTGCACGAATATGCAAGGAATGGAGGACTATGGATCAAGGACAGGCAGAAGGGATTATTTCATTTCTTGTCATGTTGCCCCAACATGGTGGGCCAAAGGGCACATTCCTGTTGCTGTAGTGTTCCAAGTTTTATGCTCACTTGTATCATGATTGCAAAAAGTAGGATTGGGAAGAATTTTTGAGAAGCGTTTGTGAACATTATTTCATGGAAGGACAAACGGGATAAGGATTAGGTGACACAGCACAATCAGATCTTGGAGCCCATGATGAATCATAGGGACCTCACAAGCACCAATGATCAGAGGGATCTCAGGATCTTGATGTGTATGCCTGTTGATCCCCCAATGTAACGGACCAGGTCGTTGAAGTGGTTTGGAAGGCAGATTGGATACTTGTCTTTATTAGACTTAATATTAAGTGGTAGAGTTTCAGAATAGGCAGGGTATGTACAACACTGTTGGGCCTTACCAACATTAAGTCAACAATGAGAAAATACAGTGAGACTTGGACAACGATCAGGCTTGGCCTGATAAAGGATAAGTTACATTTGCACCAGACAAGTGCTCAGCAGCAATCAGCTCCAACAAGAGAGAATATGACCATATCAAAAAAATTCCATGTCCTTACCCTCACATCATCGTTACATTTATTTTTTTTTAAATGTGCAAGTGCTATCCAAGCCATGCAAGGCTATGGGCCAGGTGTTTGAAATGAGGTCAGAACAATTCAGTGCTTGTCCTTGACTGTTAGAATCTGTCAGCTTAACAATGTATTTCTCCTGTATTGTAGACGACTCAGGTGCTTGGCTATCCACTAAACCAAGGTTAACACTGATCTAAAACTAAACTGGGTCAGTTATATAATCAGCAGTAGCCAGGTCCATAGTACAAACCACCCTGCTGTGGGACAGACTAAGGCAAATCCAAGTGAGCGAGCGTGGTTGGAGATTCATTCGTTGGGGGCATAGATTCTGTCGCCACATTTGAGACACAAGGGCCACGTGTGGCTTCCCTGGTGCAAGGTCAAGGACATCTCTGAGTGGTTGCAACAAATTCTTAAAGGGGAGGGTGAGCAGCCAGAGGCCACGGGGCACGTTGGTACCAATGACATAGGCAGAAAGAGGGATGACATCCTGCGGACTATGTACAAGGAGTTAGCAAAGAAGCTGAAAGGCAGGACCTCGAGGGTAATAATTTATGGGTTGCCATGAGTGCCACATGTTAGAGAGTTGTCATAGAAAGATAGGTGAGATGAATGCATGGTAAAGGAGCTGGCACAGGGGGCAGGGTTTCCGGTTCATGGGTCAGTGGGACCGTATCTGAGCAAGGGGTGATCTGTCTCAGAGAGATGGGAGGCAAAACGCTGTGAGCGGGTCAGGACAGAGGGGACAAGTCGTTGTGAGCGGGTTACGACGGAGGGAACAAGTGCCTGTGAGCAGGTCAGGAAGGAGGGGAAAGTCGCTGTGAGCAGGTCAGGGCTGCAGGGGCAAGTCGGTGTGAGCGGATCAGGACGGATGGGGCCAGTGCCTGTGAGCGGGTCAGGGCTGCGCGGGCAAGTCGCAGTGAGCGGGTCAGGGCTGCGGGGGCAAGTCGCTGACAGCGGGTCAGGGCTGCGGGGGCAAGTGGCTGACAGCGGGTCAGGGCTGCGGGGGCAAGTCGCTGTCAGCGGGACAGGACTGCAGGGGGCAAATCGCTGTGAGCGGGTCAGGGCTGCGGGGGACAGTCCCTGTGAGCGGGTCAGGGCTGCGGGGGCCAGCCGCTGTGAGCGGGTCAGGGCTGCAGGGGACAAGTTGCTGTGAGCGAGTCAGGGCTGCGGGGACCAGTCCCTGTGAGCGGGTCTAAGGCTGCAGGGGGCAAATCGCTGTGAGCGAGTCAGGGCTGCGGGGACCAGTCCCTGTGAGCGGGTCAGGGCTGAAGGGGCCAGTTGCTGTCAGCTGGAGAGGGCTGCAGGGGCCAGTACCTGTGAGCGGGTCAGGGCTGCGGGGGGCCAGTCCCTGTGAGCGGGTCAGGGCTGCGGGTGCCAGTCCCTGTGAGCGGGTCATGGCTGCGGGGGCCAGTCCATGTGAGCGGGTCAGGGCTGCGGGTGGCAGTCCCTCTGAGCAGGTCAGGTCTGCGGGGGGCAGGTCGCAGTGAGCGGGTCAGGCCTGCGGGGGGCAAGTCCCTGTGAGCGGGTCAGGGCTGCGGGGGCCAGTCCCTGTCAGCGGGACAGGACCTCAAGGGGCAAGTGCCTGTCAGCGGGACAGTACTGCAGGGGGCAAGTCCCTGTCAGCGGGTCAGGGCTGCGGGGGCCAGTCCCTGTCAGCGGGACAGGACTGCGGGGGGCAAGTCGCAGTGAGCGGGTCAGGGCTGCGGGGGGCAGTCACTGTGAGCGGGTCAGGGCTGTGGGGGCAAGTCCCGGTCAGCGGGACAGGACTGCGGGGGTCAAGTCACCGTCAGCGGGACAGTTCTGCGGGGGGCAAGTCGCAGTGAGCAGGTCAGGGCTGCGGGGGCAAGTCCCTGTCAGCGGGACAGGGCTGCGGGGGGCAAGTCGCAGTGAGCGGGTCAGTGCTGCGGGGGGCCAGTCGCAGTGAGCGGGTCAGGGCTGCGGGGGCAAGTCCATGTGAGCGAGACAGGGCTGCGGGGGGCAAGTCGCAGTGAGCGGGTCAGTGCTGCGGGGGGCCAGTCGCAGTGAGCGGGTCAGGGCTGCGGGGGCAAGTCCATGTGAGCGGGAGAGGACTGCAGGGGCAAGTCCCCGTGAGCGGGTCAGGGCTGCGGGGGGCCAGTCGCAGTGAGCGGGTCTTGGGTGCGGGGGGCAAGTCGCAGTGAAATGGGTCACGTCTGCGGGGGGCAAGTCGCAGTCAGCGGGTCAGGTCTGCGGGGGCCAGTCCCTGTGAGCGGTTCAGGGCTGCAGGGACCAGTCCCTCTGACGGGGTCAGGACTGCGGGTGGCCAGTCACAGTGAGCGGGTCAGGGCTGCGGGGGGCAAGTCTCAGTGAGCGGGTCAGGGCTGCGGGGGCCAGTACCAGTGAGCGGGTATGGGCTGCGGGGGGCAGGTCGCAGTGAGCGGGTCAGGGCTGCGGGGGGCAAGTCGCAGTGAGCGGGTCAGGGCTGCGGGGGGCAGGTCGCAGTGAGCGGGTCAGGGCTGCGGGGGGCAGGTCGCAGTGAGCGGGTCAGGGCTGCGGGGGGCAGGTCGCAGTGAGCGGGTCAGGGCTGCAGGGGGGCCAGTCGCAGTGAGAAGGTCAGGGCTGCGGGGGGGGGGGCCAGTCGCAGTGAGCAGGTCAGGGCTGCGGGGGCCAGTCACTGTCAGCGGGACAGGTCTGCGGGGGGCAAGTCCGTGTCAGCGGGTCAGGGCTGCGGGGGGCAAGTCGCAGTGAGCGGGTCAGGGCTGCGAGTGGCAGTGTCGCAGTGAGCGGGTCAGGGCCGCGGGGAGCCGGTCCCCGTGAGCGGGTCAAGGCTGCTGAGGGCCGGTCCCCCTGAGCGGGTCAGGGCTGCGGGGGGCAAGTCGCAGTGAGCGGGTCAGGGCTGCGGGGGCATGTCCCTGTCAGCGGGACAGGACTGCAGGGGGGCAGGTCCCTTGTCAGCGGGACAGGACTGCAGGGGGGCAGGTCGCAGTGAGCGGGTCAGGGCTGCGGGGGGCCGGTCCCCCTGAGCGGGTCAGGGCTGCGGGGGGGCGGTCCCCCTGAGCGGGTGAGGACTGCGGGGGGCAAGTGGCAGTGAGCGGGTCAGGTCTGCGGAGGGCAAGTCGCAGTGAGATGGTCGGGGCTGCGGGGGGCAAGTCGCAGTGAGCAAGTCAGGGCTGCGGGGGGCAAGTCGCAGTGAGCAAGTCAGGGCTGCGGAGGCCAGTCGCAGTGAGCGGGTATGGGCTGTTGGGGGCAGTGTCGCAGTGAGCGGGTCAGGGCTGCGGGGGCCAGTCGCAGTGAGCGGGTCAGGGCTGCGGGGGGCCGGTCGCAGTGAGCGGGTCAGGGCTGCGGGGGCAAGTCCCTGTCAGTGGGACAGGACTGCAGGGGAAAGTCGCAGTGAGCGGGTCAGCGCTGCGGGGGCCAAGTCCCTGTCAGCGGGTCAGGGCTGCGGGGGGCAAGTCGCAGTGAGCGGGTCAGGTCTGCGGGGGGCAGTATCGCAATAAGCCGGTCAGGGCTGCGGGGGGCCGGTCCCCCTGAGCGGGTCAGGGCTGCGGGGGGCAAGTCGCAGTGAGCGGGTCAGGGCCGCGGGGGGCAAGTCCCTGTCAGCGGGACAGGGCTGCGGGGGGCAAGTCGCAGTGAGCGGGTCAGGACTCCGGGGGGCAAATCGCAGTGAGCGGGTCAGGGCTGCAGGGGGCCAGTCGCAGTGAGCGGGTCAGGGCTGCGGGGGCTAGTCCCTGTCAGCGGGACAGGACTGCAGGGGGCAAGTCGCAGTTAGTGGGTCAGGGCTGTGGGGGGCCGGTCCCGTAAGCGGGTCAGGGCTGCGGGGGGCCGGTCCCCCTGAGCGGGTGAGGGCTGCGGGGGGGGGAGGTCGCAGTGAGCGGGTCAGGACTGCGGGGGGCAAGTCGCAGTGTGCGGGTCACGTCTGCGGGGGGTAAGTCGCAGTGAGCGGGTCAGGGCTGCGGGGGCAAGTCCCTGTCAGCGGGTCAGGGCTGCAGGGGGCAGTGTCGCAGTGAGGGGGTCAGGGCTGCGGGGGGCAAGTCGCAATGAGCGGGTCAGGGCCGCGGGGGGCAAGTCCCTGTCAGCGGGACAGGGCTGCGGGGGGCAGGTCGCAGTGAGCGGGTCAGAGCTGCGGGGGCCAGTCCCTGTCAGCAGGACAGGACTGCGGGGGGCAAGTCGCAGTGAGCGGGTCAGGACTCCGGGGGGCAAATCGCACTGAGAGGGTCAGGTCTGCGGGGGGCAAGTCGCAGTGGGCGGGTCAGGGCTGCGGGGGGCCAGTCGCAGTGGGCGGGTCAGGGCTGCGGGGGGGCAAGTCGCAGTGAGCAAGTCAGGGCTGCGGGGGGCAAGTCGCAGTGAGCGGGTATGGGCAGCCGGGGGCAGTGTCGCAGTGAGCGGGTCAGGGCTGCGGGGGGCAAGTCGCAGTCAGCGGGTCAGTGCTGCGGGGGTAAGTCCATGTGAGCGGGTCAGGGCTGCGAGGGCAAGTCCATGTGTGCGGGAGAGGTCTGCAGGGGCAAGTCCCCGTGAGAGGGTCAGGGTTGCGGGGGGCAAGTCGCAGTGAGCGGGTCAGGGCTGCGGGGGGCCAGTCGCAGTGAGCGGGTCAGGGCTGCGGGGGCAAGTCCATGTGAGCGGGAGAGGACTGCAGGGGCAAGTCCCCGTGAGCGGGTCAGGGCTGCGGGGGGCCAGTCGCAGTGAGCGGGTCAGGGCAGCGGGGGCAGGCCCTCTGAGCGGGTCAGGGCTGCGGGGGGCAAGTCGCAGTGAGCGGGTCTTGGGTGCGGGGAGCAATGTCGCAGTGAGCGGGTCAGGGCTGTGGGGGGCCAGTCCCCGTGAGCGGGTCAGGGCTGCGGGGGGCCGGTCCCCCTGAGCGGGTGAGGACTGTGGGGGGCAAGTCGCAGTGAGCGGAGCAGGGCTGCGGGGGGCAAGTCGCAGTGAGCGGGGCAGGGCTGCGGGGGTCAGGTCGCAGTGAGCGGGTCAGGTCTGCGGAGGGCAAGTCGCAGTGAGCGGGTCAGGGCTGCGGGGGGCATGTCGCTGTGAGCAAGTCAGGGCTGCGCGGGGCCAGTCGCAGTGAGCAGGTATGGGCTGCGGGGGGCAAGTCGCAGTCAGCGGGTCAGTGCTGCGGGGGGCCAGTCGCAGTGAGCGGGTCAGTGCTGCGGGGGCAAGTCCGTGTGAGCAGGAGGGGTCTGCAGGGGCAAGTCTCCGTGAGCGGGTCAGGGCTGCGGGGGGCAAGTCGCAGTGAGCGGGTCTGGGCTGCGGGGGGATGTGTCGCAGTGAGCGGGTCAGGGCTGCGGGGGGCAAGTCCCCGTGAGTGGGTCAGGGCTGCGGGGGGCCAGTCGCAGTGAGCGGGTCAGGGCAGCGGGGGGCAAGTCGCAGTGAGCGGGTCTTGGATGCGGGGAGAAATGTCGCAGTGAGCGGGTCAGGGCTGCGGGGGGCCGGTCCCCCTGAGCGGGTGAGGACTGCGGGGGGCAAGTCGCAGTGAGCGGGGCAGGGCTGCGGGGTGCAAGTCGCAGTGAGCGGGTCATGGCTGCGGGGGTCAGGTCGCAGTGAGCGGGTCAGGTCTGCGGAGGGCAAGTCGCAGTGAGCGGGTCAGGGCTGCGGGGGGCAAGTCGCAGTGAGCAAGTCAGGGCTGCGGGGGGCCAGTCGCAGTGAGCGGGTATGGGCTGCAGGGGGCAAGTCGCAGTCAGCGGGTCAGTGCTGCGGGGGGCCAGTCGCAGTGAGCGGGTCAGTGCTGCGGGGACAAGTCCGTGTGAGCGGGAGGGGTCTGCAGGGGCAAGTCCCCGTGAGCGGGTCAGGGCTGTGGGGGGATGTGTCGCAGTGAGCGGGTCTTGGATGCGGGGAGCAATGTCGCAGTGAGCGGGTCAGGGCTGCGGGGGGCCGGTCCCCCTGAGCGGGTGAGGACTGCGGGGGGCAAGTCGCAGTGAGCGGGTCAGGGCTGCGGGGGGCAGGTCGCAGTGAGCGGGTCTGGGCTGCGGGGGGCCGGTCCCCCTGAGCGGGTCAGGGCTGCGGGGGGCTAGTCGCAGTGAGCGGTTCAGGGCCGCGGGGGGCAAGTCCCTGTCAGCGGGACAGGACTGCGGGGGGCAGGATGCAGTGAGCAGGTCAGGGCTGTGGGGGCCAGTCCCTGTGAGCTGGTCAGGGCTCCGGGGGCCAGTCTCTGTCACCGGGTCAGGGCTGCGGGGGCAAGTCGCAGTGAGCGGTTCAGGGCTGTGGGGGGCAAGTCGCAGTGAGCGGGTCAGGGCTGCGAGGGGCAGTATCGCAATGAGCCGGTCAGGGCTGCGGGGGGCCGGTCCCCCTGAGCGGGTCAGGGCTGTGGGGGGCAAGTCGCAGTGAGCGGGTCAGGGCTGCGAGGGGCAGTATCGCAATGAGCCGGTCAGGGCCGCGGGGGGCAAGTCCCTGTCAGCGGGACAGGGCTGCGGGGGGCAAGTCGCAGTGAGCGGGTCAGGGCCGCGGGGGGTAAGTCCCTGTCAGCAGGACAGGGCTGCGGGGGGCAAGTCGCAGTGAGCGGGTCAGGTCTGCGGGGAGCATGTCGCAGTGAGCGGGTCAGGGCTGCGGGGGGCAAGTCTCAGTGAGCGGGTCAGGGCTGCAGGGGGCAGGTCGCAGTGAGCGGGTCAGGGCTGCGGGGGGGCCAGTCGCAGTGAGCAGGTCAGGGCTGCGGGGGGGGGGGGGGGGGCAGTCGCAGTGAGCAGGTCAGGGCTGCGGGGGCAAGTCCCTGTCAGCAGGACAGGACTGCGGGGGCAAGTCGCAGTGAGCGGGTCAGGGCTGCGGGGAGCAATGTCGCAGTGAGCGGGTCAGGGCTGCGGGGAGCCAGTCCCTGTGAGCGGGTCAGGGCTGCGGGGGCATGTCCATGTCAGCGGGACAGGACTGCAGGGGGGCAGGATGCAGTGAGCAGGTCAGGGCTGTGGGGGGCAAGTCGCAGTGAGCGGGTCAGGGCTGCGAGGGGCAGTATCGCAATGAGCCGGTCAGGGCTGCGGGGGGCCGGTCCCCCTGAGCGGGTCAGGGCTGTGGGGGGCAAGTCGCAGTGAGCGGGTCAGGGCTGCGAGGGGCAGTATCGCAATGAGCCGGTCAGGGCCGCGGGGGGCAAGTCCCTGTCAGCGGGACAGGGCTGCGGGGGGCAAGTCGCAGTGAGCGGGTCAGGGCCGCGGGGGGTAAGTCCCTGTCAGCAGGACAGGACTCCGGGGGGCAAATCGCAGTGAGCGGGTCAGGTCTGCGGGGAGCATGTCGCAGTGAGCGGGTCAGGGCTGCGGGGGGCAAGTCTCAGTGAGCGGGTCAGGGCTGCGGGGGGCAAGTCTCAGTGAGCGGGTCAGGGCTGCAGGGGGCAGGTCGCAGTGAGCGGGTCAGGGCTGCGGGGGGGCCAGTCGCAGTGAGCAGGTCAGGGCTGCGGGGGGGGGGGGGGGGCAGTCGCAGTGAGCAGGTCAGGGCTGCGGGGGCAAGTCCCTGTCAGCAGGACAGGACTGCGGGGGCAAGTCGCAGTGAGCGGGTCAGGGCTGCGGGGAGCAATGTCGCAGTGAGCGGGTCAGGGCTGCGGGGAGCCAGTCCCTGTGAGCGGGTCAGGGCTGCGGGGGCATGTCCATGTCAGCGGGACAGGACTGCAGGGGGGCAGGATGCAGTGAGCAGGTCAGGGCTGCGGGGGGCCGGTCCGCGTGAGCGGGTCAGGGCTGCGGGGGGCCAGTCCCCCTGAGCGGGTCAGGGCGGCGGGGGGCCAGTCCCTGTGAGTGGGTAAGGGCTGCGGGGGCCAGTCCCTGTGAGCGGGTCGGGGCTGCGGGGGCACGTCCCTGTCAGCGGGACAGGACTGCAGGGGGGCAGGTCGCTGTCAGCGGGACAGGACTGCAGGGGGGGGCAGGTCGCAGTGAGCGGGTCAGGGCTGCGGGGGGCCAGTCCCCGTGAGCGGGTCAGGGCTGCGGGGGGCCAGTCCCCCTGAGCGTGAGGACTGCGGGGGTCAGGTCGCAGTGAGCGGGTCAGGTCTGCGGAGGGCAAGTCGCAGTAAGCAAGTCAGGGCTGCGGGGGGCCAGTCGCAGTGAGCGGGTATGGGCTGCGGGGGGCAGTGTCGCAGTGAGCGGGTCAGGGCTGCGGGGGGCAAGTCGCAGTCAGCGGGTCAGTGCTGCAGGGGGCCAGTCGCAGTGTGCGGGTCAGGACTGTGGGGGCAAGTCCATGTGAGCGGGAGAGGACTGCAGGGGCAAGTCCCCGTGAGCGGGTCAGGGCTGCGGGGGGCCAGTCGCAGTGAGCGGGTCTTGGGTGCGGAGAGCAATGTCGCAGTGAGCGGGTCAGGGCTGCGGGGGGCCAGTCGCAGTGAGCGGGTCAGGGCTGCGGGGGGCCGGTCCCCCTGAGCGGGTGAGGACTGCGGGAGGCAAGTCGCAGTGAGCAGGGCAGGGCTGCGAGGGGCAGTGTCGCAGTGAGCGGGTCAGGGCAGCGTGGGGCCGGTCCCCGTGAGCGGGTCAGGGCTGCAGGGGGCAGTGTCGCAGTGAGCGGGTCAGGGCTGCAGGGGGCAATGTCGCAGTGAGCGGGTCAGGGCTGCGGGGGGCAATGTCGCAGTGAGCGGGTCAGGGCTGCGGGGGGCAAGTTGCAGTGAGCGGGTCAGGGCTGCGGGGGCAGCCCCTTTGAGCGGGTCTTGTGTGCGGGGGGCAATATCGCCGTGAGCGGGTAAGGGCTGCGGGGGGCCAGTCGCAGTGAGCGGGTCAGGGCTGCGGGGGCAGGCCCTCTGAGCGGGTCACGGCTGCAGGGGGCAAGTCGCAGTGAGCGGGTCTTGGGTGCGGGGAGCAATGTCGCAGTGAGCGGGTCAGGGCTGCGGGGGGCCAGTCCCTGTGAGCGGGTCAGGGCTGCAGGGGCTTGTACATGTCAGCGGGACAGGACTGCAGGGGGGCAGGATGCAGTGAGCATGTCAGGGTTGTAGGGGCCAGTCCCTGTGAGCTGGTCAGGGCTCCGGGGGCTAGTCTCTGTCACCGGGTCAGGGCTGCGGGGGCAAGTCGCAGTGAGCGGTTCAGGGCTGCGGGGGGCCGGTCCCTGTGAGCGGGTCAGGGCTGCGGAGGCATGTCCATGTCAGCGGGACAGGACTGCAGGGGGGGCAGGATGCAGTGAGCAGGTCAGGGCTGCGGGGGGCCGGTCCGCGTGGGCGGGTCAGGGCTGCGGGGGGCCGGTCCCCCTGAGCGGGTCAGGGCTGCGGGGGGCCGGTCCGCGTGAGCGGGTCAGGGCTGCGGGGGGCCGGTCCCCCTGAGCGGGTCAGGGCTGCGGGGGGCCATTCCCTGTGAGTGGGTAAGGGCTGCGGGGGGCAAGTCGCAGTGAGCGGGTCAGGGCTGTGGGGGCCAGTCCCTGTGAGCTGGTCAGGACTGCGGGGGGCCGGTCCCCGTGAGCGGGTCAGGGCTGCGGGGGGCCGGACCCCCTGAGCGGGTCAGGGCTGCGGGGGGCAGGTCGCAGTGAGCGGGCGAGGGCTGTGGGGGGCAAGTCGCAGTGAGCGGGTCACGGCTGCGGGGGGAAAGTCGCAGTGAGCGGGTCACGGCTGCGGGGGGAAAGTCGCAGTGAGCGGGACAGGGCTGCAGGGGCATGTCCCCGTCAGCGGGACAGGACTGCGGGGGGCAAGTCGCACTGAGCGGGTCTGGGGAGCGGGGGGCAATGTCGCAGTGAGCGGGTCAGGGCCGCGGGGGGCCAGTCCCTGTGAGCGGCTAAGGGCTGTGGGTGCCAGTGCCTGTGAGCGGGTCAGGGCTGCGGGGGCAAGTCCCTGTGAGCGGGACAGGACTGCAAGTGGCCAGGTGCCTGTCAGCGGGACAGCACTGCAGGGGGGGCAAGTCGCAGTGAGCGGGTCAGGTCTGCGGGGGGCAAGTCGCAGTGAGCGGGTCAGGACTGCCAGGGGCAAGTCGCAGTCAGCGGGTCAGTGCTGCGGGGGGCAAGTCGCAGTGAGCGGGTCAGGGCTGTGGGGGGGGCAGTCGCAGTGAGCGGGTCAGGGCTGCGGGGGGCCAGTCGCAGTGAGCGGGTCAGGGCTGCGGGGGCAAGTCCATGTGAGCGGGAGAGGACTGCAGGGGCAAGTCACCATGAGCAGGTCAGGGCTGCGGGGGACAAGTCGCAGTGAGTGCGTCAGGGCTGCAGGGGGCCAGTCGCAGTGAGCGGGTCAGGGCTGCGGGGGCAAGTCCCTGTCAGCGGGACAGACTTGCGGGGGGCAAGTCGCTGTGAGCGGGTCAGGGCTGCCGGGGCAAGTCGTAGTGAGCGGGTCAGGGCTGCAGGGCGCAAGTCGCAGTGAGCGGGTAAGGGCTGCGGGTGGCCAGTCGCAGTGAGCGGGTCAGGGCTGCGGGGAGCAAGTCGCAGTGAGCGGGTCAGGGCTGCGGAGCCATGTCCCTGTCAGCGGGACAGGTCTGCAGTGGGGCAAGTCCCCGTCAGCGGGACAGCAGTGCAGGGGGGCAGGATGCAGTGAACATGTCAGGGCTGCGGGGGGCCGGTCCCCCTGAGCGGGTGAGGACTGCCGGGCGCAAGTCGTAGTGAGCGGGTCAGGGCTGCGGGGGCAAGTCCCTGTCAGCGAGTCAGGGCTGAGGGGGGCACGTCGCAGTGAGAGGGTCTGGACTGCGGGGTGCAAGTCGCAGTGAGCGGGTCAGGGCTGCGGGCGCAAGTCCCTGTCAGCGGGACAGGACTGCGGGGGGCACGTCGCAGTGAGAGGGTCTGGACTGCGGGGTGCAAGTCACAGTGAGCGGGTCAGGGCTGCGGGGGGCAAGTCGCAGTGAGCGGGTCAGGGCTGCGGGGGGCCAGTCGCAGTGAGCGGGTCAGGGCTGCGGGCGCAAGTCCCTGTCAGCGGGACAGGACTGCGGGGGGCACGTCGCAGTGAGAGGGTCTGGACTGCGGGGTGCAAGTCGCAGTGAGCGGGTCAGGGCTGCGGGGTGCAAGTCGCAGTAAGCCGGTCAGGGCTGCGGGGGGCAAGTCGCAGTGAGAGGGTCAGGACTGCGGGGGGCAAGTCGCAGTGAGCGGGTCAGGGCTGCGGGGGGAAAGTCGCAGTGAACGGGACAGGGCTGTAGGGGCCTAGTCCCTCGAAGGGGGCCAGGGCTGTGGGGGCCAGTCCATCTCAGCGGGTCAGGGCTGCGGCGGCCCGTCCCTCTGAGCGGGTCAGACCTGCGGGGGCAAGTCCCTGTCAGCGGGACAAGACTGCGGGGGGGCAAGTCCCTGTCAGCGGGACACGACTGCGGGGGGAAAGTCGCACTGAGTGGGTCAGGGCTGCGATGGCCAGTCCCTGTGAGTGGGTCAGGGCTGCGGGCGGCAAGTCCCTGTCAGCGGGACACGACTGCGGGGGGCAAGTCGCAGTGAGCGGGTCAGGTCTGCGGGGGGCAAGTCGCAGTGAACGGGTCACGGCTGCGGGGGGCAGTGCCGCAGTGAGCGGGTCAGGGCTGCGGGGGGCAGTGTCGCAGTGAGCCGGTCAGGACTGCAGGGGGCAAGTCGCAGTGAGCGGGTCAGGGCTGCGGGGCCCAATCCCTCTGAGCGGGTCAGGGCTGTGGGGGCCAGTCCCTCTGAGCAGGAGACAGTGACACCTGTCCAAGTCAGGCAGGCAATCCACTTCCATCAGTCACCACACCCTATTCCCCACTGTCACGGCGTCACATTGCACTCAGTCACTGCATCCCATTTCACTCAGTCACTGCAGTCCATTTCACTCAGTCACTGCATCTCATTTCACTCAGTCACTGCATCTCATTTCACTCAGTCACTGCATCTCATTTCACTCAGTCACTGCCTCCCATTTCTATCAGACACTGCATCCCATTTCACTCAGTCACTGCATCCCATTACCCTCAGTCACTGCATCCAAGTTCACGCAGTCACTGCATCCCGTTTCACTGAGTCACTGAATCGCGTTTCTTGTTCTCACTTGAAAGCAATGGTCATGAATCTCCTCCAATGGCTGGTCGTGTATTTCCAATGCACAATTTTACCAAGTTTTGATTTTCAATTTGATGACATGTGTCTCCTCTATTCTATAAGATGCTGCAATGAACTCAAATTTGATAAATCATAATTCAACCACCATTACCTACAGAGTTAATTTAATCAAACAGATCCAATTAGAATTGTCACATCCCCAAATCCTGATTCAAGTTTTTCTAATTATGGGCCACGTGGTTAAGAAAAAAGACACTTAGAATCAGAGAGATGTACCGTCGGGAAACAGATCCTTTGGCCCAATTTGTCTATGTTGACCAGATATCCTAAATTAATTTGGTCCTATTTGCCAGCATTTGGCCCATATTCCTCTCAACCCGTCTTATTCATATACCCATCCACATGCCTTTTAAACGTACAAGCCTCCACCACTTCCTCTGGCAGCTCATTCCATACATGCACCACTATGAAAAAAATCCGGTCCATTTTAAATCTTCCCTCTCTCATTTTTAACCTATTGCCTCCAGTTTTGGATTCCAGCAACCCGGGGCAAAGATCTTGGCTGTTCGCTCTATCCACGTCCCTCGTAATTGTATAAACTTCTATCTGGTCAGCCCTGAACTCCAAAGTTCCAAGAAATAGCTGCCTGTTCAAGCCCACGGTACACCTCCAACCTCCGATGCTGGTAGCATCCTTGTAGATCTTCTCTGAACCCTTTCAAGTTTACAACATACAACAGTACAGCGCACAACAGGCCCTTCGGCCCTCAATGTTGCGCCGACATCCTTCCTCTCGCAAGGAGACCAAAATCGATTGCAGTATTCCAAAAGCAGCCGAACCAACGTCCTATATGGCTGCTAAGTGATCTCCTAACTCCTATTCTAAATGCACTGACCGATAAAGGTGAGCACACCAAATGTCTCCTTCATATCCTTTTTACCGGTGGCTGTACTTTGATGGAACTACGAAACTGCACTCCAGCGTCTCTTTATTAAGCAACACTCCCCACAACCTTCAGTGTATACGTGCTGCCCTGATTTGCCTTTCCAAAATGTAGCACCTCACATTTATCTAACCTCAACTCCATCTGCCACTCCTCAGTTTATTGGCCCTTGTCAATGTCCCATTGTATTCTGAGGTGACCTTCTTGGCTGGCTACTACACCTTCAATCATTGGGAAACGTACTCACCACACCTTCTATTTTCATATCCAAATCATTGCATCACTTCACCTCCCCCTCCCACTCCCTGGACGACATGTCCATCCTGGGCCTCTTCCAGTGTCACAACCACACCACCCAGAAACTGGAGGAGCAGCACCTCATATTCCGCCTCGGGAGCTTCCAACTCAATAGCCTCAATATGGACTTTTCCACCCTCAAAATCTCCCAACCCGCCAGCCTCATCCCAAGACTAGTTCCTCCCCTCATCCCCACCTCCATGACCTGTCAGCCTTCTCTCCCACCTATCCACTCTTCCCACCTCACTGACCAACTCCCACCACCGCTTGGAATTATTCTTCTTTTCACACTTCATCAGCTCGACGTTATTTCTAAAATCTATTTTCCAATTGTTGGAAAAAGTGAGATAAAGAGAAGTAAAAGAAGTTACATTCTTACCATTCGTGAAATCTCTGAATATTCTTCTGTTGAAAGGCCGCCAAGGAACGATGCAATTCTTTTGTCACAAACGCTGAGGGAGACATCTTTTTCGGTTCCACTAACTCCACCCTAAGGAAGACAAACCCACGTAACATATCTAGTGACTTAAAGCATACTCTATTGTTGCCCAAGGTGGAGAGCTGGATGAACACAGCAGGTCAAGCAGCATCAGAGGAGCAAGAAAGCTGATGTTTCGGGACGAGACCCTACTTCAGAAAATTGGCGCTGGAGAATCTGAGATAACAAGGTATAGAGCCGGATGACACTGCTTGACCTGCTGTGTTCATCCAGCTTTACACCTTCTTATCTCAGATTTTCCAGCATCTGCAGCTCCTACTGCCTCTATTGTTGCCCTTTCACTTTACTGAACTAATATGAGCCAGTAGTTTTGTTCAGGCCCGTGTAATCTTACAGTTATTGGCCTGTACAAAATCCTGAATTAATTTTGATCCACTGACGGGAGGAGAGATGAATTTTACAGAAATTTTTGTTTTCTGCCAATTTGCAGAGGGCATCGTGGGCGATTGAAGGACAGTGTTATTATCCTCCAGGTCTGTGGACTGCATCATTACCAACTTGCCCATTTGCATATACATACAATATTCATTATGTACCAATGAAACATAATAAACCAATACTGCGTCGTAAAAACAACGCTCACATATCAATGGAAATTTAAATATTTATCATAGAGTTTGAAGAATTGAATTCAATGATACAAAGCAAAAGCCAGTGAAGATGAGTGCAGTTGGTCAGCACTTTTGCCACTAAGTGGAGGTTGGCAGTTTGAGGCAGGAACAAGCAACTCTGTCTAACTCCAAGGGCAGCACGGTGGCTCAGTGTTTAGCACTGCTGACTCACAGTGCCAGGGACCAAGGCTCGATCCCACCGTTGGGCGATTTTCTCTGCGGAGTTTGTACATTCTGCCCATGCCTGCATGGGTTCCTGCTGGGTGCTCTGGTTTCCTCCCACAGTCCAAAGATGTGCAGGCTTGGTGCATGGGCCATGCCAAACTTGCCAACTGTGTTTAGGGATGTGTAGATTAGGTGTGTTAGTCATGGGAAATGTAGGGCTACTGAGGAAAGGGTCGGGGGAAGATTCAGGGTGAGATGCTCTTTGGAGGGTGACTGTGGACTTGTTGGGTCAAAAGGGGCTTGTTTCCACACTGTAGGGATTCTATGATATGGAAGTATCTTTTGAAGTGGGCATTCATGGGTATGCTGTAACAGAGACCTTGAAATACTGCACAACAAATATTTGGAACTAGACTGTCAATTCAGAAATAGCATCAAAAGAGGTCATGGAAGTTGTCACCGATATAAAGCAGGATTGATGAAAATCGAGCAGGAAATGGTGTCAAAAGGCAGTGTATCTTTTATTCATCTCCAGTTATTTTGTCCAAGGCACTGGATGCTGGCAGGATTGGAACATTTAAGAAATGATTCACAAATCACATATAAGGACCTGCTCATATTTGAACAATGGGAGGAAACTGGAGCACCTGGCAGAAGCCCCTCGCAGACGCGGGGAGGACGTGTCAATTCCACACAGATAGTTACCCAAGACTGGAATCTCAATTGGCTCCCCAGTGCATCAGCAGCTCTAACCACTGAGCAACTACCTTGCCCAGAAGGGGTTTTATAAGCGCATACTTTATTGCCATTAATAGCTGGGGTAAGACAGATCCAATCCTCTATGTCCAATCAAAATATCATATTGTAGATATCATGACAACAATCATAAATGATTTTGAATAAGTAAATCAAAACAATTGAAATTGTTTCCAAGCCTAAATACTAGATAAGGTGCAGTTAAGATGAATAGCGCAACAACAAAAAGGCCATATTTTATGTGACCATTGGTAACACTTGAAAACTTGCACCAATTCGTCGCCAGTAGTGCTCTGAAGTGGCTTGATGATGCACTCCTTCATACACTGGAATGAAACTCCAAAGATCACAAATTCTCCTTCACTACTATGTTATAACAGTGACTGCATCAACCTGTGTTTATGGGCCTGACTGGAAACCCACACAACATGCATAAACAAAAAAATAATCTAAGGTAATAGGAGAAATAAATGTATGTATGCAACGTCTTTGAAAAGCAATTGTTTGTAGTGGATGCAAGCCCATAAGGAATCTCGTTTCGCAGATTACATTCATTTGCACTGCAGGTCATGCCAGTCAGAATCAGTTTTTGTTTCATGACAGATAACTACAATGTCCATTACAATGAACTTTGGTTGATCAGAAGATTTTAAATAAGGACGATGTCTTGGGTGAGCTGACGGCATTACGGGATGGAGAAGGTACACTCACTGCTGGCATCTTGACACCATTGAATGAGCAAGCGTGGACGCAAAGGTTGTAACAGGTAACAATTGTACACGCAATATTTTTTCAGCTCCTTCTGAGCAAGCCTGTAAGACTCTCAAGCTGTGCTAGACCCTCACTTCCTCCACCTTACGTACGCTGCCTTTTTCTTTTTGACAAGAAGCACCTCTGTACCCGTC
The DNA here is from genome assembly GCF_030684315.1 of Stegostoma tigrinum. Classification (NCBI taxonomy): domain Eukaryota; kingdom Metazoa; phylum Chordata; class Chondrichthyes; order Orectolobiformes; family Stegostomatidae; genus Stegostoma; species Stegostoma tigrinum. The sequence goes on along the minus strand of NW_026728128.1, from coordinate 275,660 downwards.
ATCCAAGGCTCCTTAATCTTACCCCTTCTTATCTGTCGCGGAGGAACAAATTTATACATCACTCGCAACAACTGCTCCTTGAACAGCTCCACATGTCTGCTGTGCCCTTTCTGTGGAACAATTGCTCCCAATCTGTACTTTCCAACTCCTGTCTGATAGCATCATAATTTCCTTGACCCCAGTGAAATATCTTACCCTGGTAACTGCTCCTTTCACTTTCCATGGCTATGGTAAATGTGAGGCTCTTGCGGTCGCTGTCACCAAAGTGTTCTCCCACCACGAGATCTGACACCTGTCCTGGCTCATTGCCGAGGACCAAATCCAAAATGGCCTCCCCCTCGTCGGCCTGTCCACATACTGAGTAAGGAAACCCTCCTGAACACACCTGACAAAAACGGCTCCATCCAAACCATCTGCACTATGGAGGTTTCAATCTATATTGGCAAAGGTGAAGTCACCCATAACAACAACCCTGCTACGTTTGCACTTTTCAACAATCTGCCGGCCAATGAGTTTTTCGATCTCCCTACTGCTATTTGGGGTCTGTAGAAAACCCCCAGAGAAGTGACTGCTGCCTTGCTGTTCCGAACTTCCACCCATACTGACTCAGTCGACAAACCTTCCTTGGCAACCTCAGCCCATACCACCTCAGCAGACGAGTCCTCAAAGGTTCTTTCAGCCGCCGTTATACTGTCCTTGACCAACAAAGCCACACCTCCCCGTCTTTTACCACCTTCCCAGACCTTAAATGAAAGATCTAAACCCTAGAACCTACAACATCTATTCCTGACCCTGCTCTATCCATGTCTCCGAAATGGCCACAACATCGAAGTCCCAGGTACCTATCCAAGCTGCAAGCTCACCTACCTTATTCCGGATACTCCCGGCATTAAAGTCGTCACACTTCAATCCAGCTTGCCGTCTGCCAGCACACTCCTGTGACAGTGAGGTCCTGACCATGTCCTCCCTACGCTCATCCTCCTGTGTACTAGGACGACACCTCAGTTTCCCATCCCCCTTCTGAGCTAGTTTAAATCCACCCAAATGGCACTAGCCAATTTCCCACCCAGGATATTAGTGACCCTCTGTTTCAAGTGGAGACCATCCTGTTTGTACAGGTCCCACCTTCCCCAGAATGAGCCCCAATTGTCCAGGTACCTGAAGCCCTCCCACCTGCACCATCCCTGCAGCCACGTCTTCAGCTGAAATCTCTCCCTGTTCTTTGCCTCGGTATCACGTGGTACGGGTGACAAACCAGTGACGACCACTCTGTTTGTTCTAGCTCTCAACTTCCACCATAGCTCCCTGAAATCCTGCCTGACATCCCTATCCCTCTTTCTACCTATGTCGTTGGTGCCTACGTGGACCACGATTTGGGGCTGGTCAACCTCTCCCCTCAGGACCCTAAACACACTATCCGAGACATCACGGACCCTGGCACCTGGTAGGCAACACACCAATTGTGAGTGTCTTTCCTTCCCGTCAAATCTTCTATCAGTCCCTCAAACTCGTGAGTCCCCAATGACTATCACTCTCTTCCTATCCCCGTTTCCCTTCTGTGCAAGAGGGACAGACTCTGTGCCAGAGACCTGGACCCTACTCCATGCCCCTGGTAAGTTATCCCCCGGAACAGTATCCAAAACGGTATCGTTGTTTTTCAGGGGAGCGACCGCAGGGGATTTCAGGGGAAGGTTAGTCAACACCGGGTAAACGTGCATTTTTGGCTGAAGAAACATGTGTTTCAATGTGAGCTAATGGAAGAATCCATGGAGTCAAAGCTAAACATTTCAACAATAAGACAGCCATTCTTAAAAGCAGCAGACAGCGTGAAAAAGAAATGAGCTGCTTTAATATCCACTTAAAATTTATGTGGAATATCAGATCGAATTTTCTTATTGACTCCATTGTGCAATCATGTCAATCTAAAAATGTTAACTGCATTAGTTAATACTAACCAGAAACGGACTTTGTAGTCAATGGTTTGACGATTTTCTGTATCTGGAACATCCCTTTTCCTTCTCGAACGAAGATTGTACCAACCTACGATACCAAACTGTGGGTCAAACGGATGGGACTCGTAACCTTTAAATTCCTCATCAAAACAGTCTCATCGTATGGTTCTGTGCAATAAAAGAGAAAGAATAAACATGTTTCCCACACTTTTGCTGGTGTTTATGAACAGAATGCTCAAATTCAAAAAGTCTGAGCTGCCATGTCTGCTTCCTCCAGCCTGTTTAAACTGTTCCATTCAATGTGAAATTTGTGATAAGTTTTCGCACACAGGTCTATTTGATCTGTGCCACCACCTTCTATTAGTCATACATGCTTTCCCCCTCTTCCTGTAATACATTGCTTGAAATGTTCAATGAGATTTTGATTTTAAATCTTATCGTCATATTTGTTTGATTCTCAAGCATCAATGAATCTGATGTCGCCACCATTCCATGCAGTGCACAGCGCGTCAAACAGGAGTCTTAGTCTTGCCATGAGCACTGAGGTAGTATGGGGTCACAACTGTCTCATAGTTCAGAACGAAATTCTACATATAGGGCTATGTAGAGTCATGCAGTTAATTTTATTTGACATGCTATTTCTTTTCTTCACAAATATGCTGGATTTAAAGTGATCTTCACCCTCATTTAAAATGAATCCAACGTCCAACCATCTGTAAAACCGGCAAATCCAAATTTTAATTTGGGTTCAGTGTTACACAAATATATTACTTTTTTAAAAATTATATTCGAGTCAACATTAACATTTCATTCCCTGACAGCGGGTGAACTTACTTTTAAACTCCAATTTTCATTTGGTATTAACGGAGAGGTGAGCCTTTTTGCAAGCACCGAAAGGCTGCACCAGTTTATGGTAAAACTTGCGCAACTGTAAGTTTCACAAATATGTTCCTATTAAACACTAATTCCTATTGAAGCAGTATGAAGCTAAATTCATTCAACTGGACAGCAAAAACGGTCAAGAATTTAAAAGCAAGCAACTATTTTGAAGTCACTCTTCGAACTAAATTCCATCTTGGTGTGTGAGAGTCCATAGGTTCCTCACTCTCAACGAACCATTCAACTGTCATGCAATTACTGAAACACACAGACAAAAAACATCAATGTTAACAGTCACTAAGATTTTGAGAGTGATTTGGAATTCGTATTCAATACCCCCTGGGGAAAATCTGTTCCAATCTGGATAGTACTCACTTATCACCATCCCACCTACCTTCCCTAGCACCTCCTCCCCCTCCACGCTATTTGTTTCTGAGCTCCCGTCCACCCTCAATTTCTCAGGAAGGGTCCTGACCCAAAACCTCACCTTTCTTGAGCCTCTGATGCTGCCTGCCCTGCTGTGTTCCTCCAGCTCCACAATGTGTTATCTCAGACACCAACAGTGGCAGGTCTTACCATCTGGCTAACTCATTCCCACCTTGTCACAAGTGATTTATAGTCATTTTCTTTTCAGATGACGCATGTACATGTATATACATAAATATACATATTGCACTTTTATGCCTGAACCACTAACCTAGAGGATATTTTAAAAGAGTCTCTTCATATCTGCATGAAAGAGAAATCATCAAGGTCATGACTTTCATTTTAGGAATAACTCGAACATTCAAAGTACTCACAGTCAGTGTCCCATTTCCTTGACCAGTCAATTTGATGTGAATCTTTCTTCCAAGTGGAAACTATAACAGCAATTATATTTGAGAATCAAACTCTTCATTGCATCACCAATATTTCCTTGTCTGTTTGAAACATAAGATAATGAAATAATCATGGACAGATTGGCCAACAATGTAATCTAATGTGTGTTATGGCAACTCAAAATCACAACCATTGAAGTGATCTTTAAAAAGCTGTTGTCATACAACAGAGCACTTTTTGAGATGCAGTGATGAACATACTTCCTGAGATGCAAATAATATATGCCAAATTAATTCCAAAGAATAACTTTATAATTAAAAAGAAGCTAAAAATCTCTTTACATTGTGATGCTTATCAGATTGCTGTTAGTCAATGGAAATCGTTCAGAACAATTATTTATGACCAGATGAAAAGGAAGGGTATACATTTCATTTTCACATTTCATTCAAGAGAGATAAAAAACACCCTTATGAATGCATTGTCAAACCAGAAGACTCACAAAATGAGCCCTTGGCCCATTGAATTTCCTCCATCATTCGGTGAGGTCATGGTTGATGTCATTGCATTTATCATGATACAACATTTCCACCAAACCCTCCTTATAGCTAATACATTCCAATCCAAGTAACATCCTGGTAAATCTCTGTTTCTCTGTCATGCCTTGTCTTTCTAAATATTTTTTCAGTCATCTACAAATTTAGCCACAGCACATGCACCTCTTTCCTCCAAGTCATTAATAAACAAGCACAAGAGCTGTGGTTCCTTCAGCGCGACCTCATTTCTTACTGACAAGCCAACCCTGGCATCCCTGTCCATTTGTATCAGACAGAATGGGAACTGAAGATGCTTCAGAATCCAAGGTAACAAAGTGTGGAGCTGGATGAACACAGCAGGATGAACACACAGAAGGAGAAGGGTCTAGGCCCGAAACGTCAGCTTTTGTGCTCCTGAGATGCTGCTTGGCCTGCTCTGCTCATCCAGTTCCACACTTTCTTATCTCTGTCCATTTGCCTGTTCATTCTATCGGACATGAATCATTGGATATTTCGTTCCTAACATTTATCCCCTAACAACCTTGTCTCTGTGATACCCAGAGTGATGTATCTGTCAATTTCAATCTGCTCCACAAACTCATTCACTTTGTTTCATACACTCCCTGCAATTCAAGACAACATCTTCAGTCTGGCATTTACAGCCACCCTTCTTATCTGCTGCACCTGAAGTGAGACTCCTGACCATTTCCATACTTTTTGTCCTATTACTTGCTCTGGAAACTTTGCTGAGCACTTACCAGCTTCTAACTTTTTCCATAATTTTCCATGCAACTGCGCTCACCCACTCCAGGCATTTTATTTTAGCGCCCTACCCCCAGGACCTTGCTCTGTATTTTTCCAGGAGACTTGTCCCAATATGATTCTCGTCGAGCCTATACCACCAGAACAACTCCCTCCTTCCCCGTACCGATGCCAATGTCCCATGAATTCAAACACATTTCTGCCATGCCACCATTTGAACAATGCATTTACATCTATAAATTATGCTCACACCGTGCCAAATTGCTCAGATAGTAATCCAGAGATTATTACCATTCTGGTTCTGCTCTCTCACCTCAGCACCTCGGTGCTCATAATCCCTCAGCAGAACCTCTTTCCTCTTTCTTCCATATCAATGGTACCTGTGGGGACCACAATAGCTGGATTTCTACTCCTCCCACGTCAAGTTCCTTTGTAGCCGAGATGGAATATCCTGAACCTGGGCACCAGGCAGGCAACACTACTTTCGAGACTCTCGATCCTTATCACAACGAACAGTGTTCATTCCCCTAACTATACGACCTCTGATTATAACTACATTTCACTTTTTATCTCCTCTTCAATGTCCCCCTGTACCACAGTGCTATAGTCAGTTTACTCATCTTCCCTATACCCTGCACTCTCATCCACACACGAAGAAAGAATCTCAAAGCTGTTAGATAAGATCAAAGGCCAAGGTTCCTTCTGCACTACATCCTGGATCCTTCCACCTGCCCTGTTCTTTGTCACAGTCTCACGTCTCTGGCCACTGACCAAGTTTCAGCTAGTTAATCTAAGGTGTGTGACTGCCTCCTGAAGCACAGCATTCCCCAGTAACTGTCCCCAACATGATTTGTTGATTGGTAAAAACTGAGATTCCAGTTCATCAACCCTGAGCTGGAGTATGGGCTCTGACCACTCCCCCGGATTGTAGGTATAAATCATCGTCTGGCCTGGCATCTCCATTTCAATTACTTCGATCTTAATTTGATTTGAAAACATTCTGGTCTTTTAGTTTGTAGCCTGTAAATATTTCTCCGATTTACTTTCAATCTGAAAGCTACCGATAATAGATTCTTAAACCAGAAGCGATCACCAACGAATGAGCCTGGTTCACCCTCCGGGTCCCTGATTCTGGCTTCAATTTACCCTGTCTCAAAAAAAAAATGCTTACAAACTATCAGGCAAAAAAAGCAAGCAAATGGCACCTCTTACCCTCTGCACTGACTTACCGCATTGCCACCAAGTTCCCCAAAATGTATATTCACTTGGTGCATTTCACTCGAGATGTCATCTCTCCTTCCAGAACGTGCAAAGCATACTGATCCAAAGCAATATACTACCTTCAAAACCTCAGCTCTCAGCTTATTACTTTTGAGTACATTCTCAAATGCTTTCTCCAAGTCCAAACACAACACATTTACTGGTTTTCCTCTATTAATTCTCCTTCCAAAACTTCCTCCAAAAACCCAAACAAATTAGCCAGACATAATTTCTCTTTCAGCAGGCTATGGTTATTCTGTTTGATTAGATTCTGATTTTCCAAATGTTCTGCTATTATTTTCTTCATCGCTGATCGCCACCTATTTCCAACAATAGATGTTAGGCTGGTTCGGTTGTAGTTATCTTCTTTTTGCCTCTCTCCTTTTTAAATAGGGACGTCACATCAGCATTTTTCCAGCCCTCAGATGCTTCTCGAGAATCTGAACCTTTTTGGGAAATTACAATCAATGCATACACCGACTCTGAAGCTCATTGTTGAGAATCTTAGAAAGTAAACCATCACGGCAAAGAGTCCAATCTGCTTTCACTCCATTAGGTTGTCTACTGCTACTTCTCTCATGGTACTGATGGTGTGGTAGTGATGTGTTTAATTCCTCCCTGTGTTCTTCAGTAATAAGGGGTTCCTTGAAGTATCTTCCGCTGTAAAGACTACCCTTTTCTCATTGTCGTTGTTCCTTGATTTAAAAATTAACCTGGCCATCTCAGCCGAGCATATAATTAATGGCATTACCTCTAAAACCTTCTCTGCTAAAGTGTTCAATAAATTGCTACAACCTCAAAGAAGTAATTCTTCCCCTAAATTAATAGGCAACCAATTTGAAAAATTGGCCTCTGGTCGTAAAATCTTTCACAAATGGGAGTAATCTCTACGGATATACACTAACAAGTCTCTTAAGCATCTTAAATGTTGAAAAAATAAGATTTTTTTCAATCTTATAAACTCCAATGAATGTCGTCCCAGCCCGCCCAACTTTCCTAAGCATGGCAATCCCCTACGCCATTTCCGAAATCAACCCAGTCAACATGAGGTGTACGGCCTCCGCAGCATTCACTCTGTGGCCGTACATGACTTATAAGTTACCATCTTGCTGCTACGACTCTACTTCTATGTACGACGCAGTCCTCTGTCCATCCTAACATACTACGCTTGAACACATGGGCTCTTTTCTTTGGAGACACCTTATGAGCTGGACCTTATCAAATGCTTTGTTGAACTCTCAATGTACGACATCAACCGGTGGTCCTTCATCAGTAATGTTTGTTTCCTTCTCAAAGCACTGTAGCAAGTTTGTCAAGTATTACTTCCCCTTTATGAAAGGATGTTAACTCTGTAGGATGTTATAGCACACTCAGTGCCCTGTTATTTCATCTTTCATTGCCGGCATGAACATCTTCCCAGGTTGACCTAAATTGGCAATACTTGCTTACTATTTTGTCCAAGTATCTTTGTAATAAAGGCGTTATGTTCACAATCTTTCAATCCTCTGAGAATTTTCCACAATCTAAGGATTCTTGGAAGATTATCATCAGTGCCTCCATTGTATCTGTAGCTGCATTGTTCAACATGAGAGGATACAACTCATCATACCCCTTGGATATTTTCTCTACTGATTGGAGTCATGTTTGGAATTCTGTGCAGTGACATTCACTTTTAACAGTTTGCTAAATACTACCAGGAACAGAAATTGTGATCCAGCTGCAACTAAGCTAAAGCTTTCAGCACAGAAGAAAGTATTTGAATTCATTATGACCTGAATAACTCCTGAAAAGGGCAATACAATTTGCCTCAGTCCATAAATGTTCTTTCTCCAACATCCTGAGATGCATTATCTGTATTTCTTCAAATTTACCACAGAATCTGTTTCAATCACCCTTTCAGCAATACGCATGACAACAATTCGGCATTCTTAGTCCCCCTGTAGCCTCCGTTGCACATGTGCTTTTGTGTATACAGGGATCTTGGGATTCAGTTCATAGCTCCCCGAAAGGGGCCACACAAGTTGATAGAGCGGCAAAGAAGACGCATGGCATGCTTGCCTTTATTAGTTCGGGAATCGAGCACAAGAATCAGGATGTCATGTTCCAGCTTTAGAATGCTTTGGTTCGGCCTTAAGTATTGCACTCTTAAGAATTGTATCCAATTCTGGTCGTCATGTTACAGGAAGGACGTGGAGGTTTTGAATAGGGTGCAAAAGAGGTTGCCTGGATTTGAGGGCTTGAGCTAGAAAGGAGAGGCTGGAAAGACTCAGGCTGTTTTCTCTGCAGTGGCAGAGGTTGAGGGAAGACTTGATAGAGGTTTACAAGTTTATGACATGCATAGACAGATTCTGACTGTAACCCTTCTCCCAGAGTTGAAATGTCTAAAACTGGGGGCATGTATTTAAGGTGAGAGGGGGAAAGTTCAAAGGAGATGTCAGAGACAATTCTTATATACAGAGAGTGGTAGGAGTCTGAAAAGCACTGCCGGGGTGGCTGTGGAAGCAGATACAATAGGGCCGTTTAAGACACTTAAATATACGTACATGAATATACAAGGAATGTAGGGATATGAATCAAGGACATTCAGAAGGGTTTAGCTAAATTTGGCATCATGTTTGGCACAACATTGCATGCCAAAGGGCCTGTTCCTCTGCTGAAGTGTTCTTGGATCTATGTTCATCAATGTGACTGGAACCGTAGATCAGAGACAATAGATTCTACAGCAAGTAACTCACTTTGGACTTCTCAACATCTGTCCACTGCCGATAAACTCCAAATCCGGGTGTCAATGAAATACTCTTCACTCAGCTGAACGAGTGCGACTCCGACAACACTATCGATAAACGACAGCAAGGCAATGCAGTCAAATCATCCCATTGATTGATCCCCCTTCTTACGTAAGGATATAGGAAAACAAGTCGGCCATTCAACCCTTCAAACACTTTCTACCATCCAATGAGATTATAACTTAATTGTGGCCTACCTCCATATCGCCTTTGGTCCATATCCCTCAATACTTTCTTTCCTTTCGGTCGAACTGAAAATTTACAATTAACAATGGATCGAGAATGAACTGTTGTTTGAGATGGGGAGTTACAATGAGACAATGCACCAATTCATCAAACTCCTTCCACAGTACCTGATAATTGTGTGAACCCTACCACCCAAAAATATTTAAAGAGCAGCTCCAGAATCTGCATGTTCCCTGTCAAAATCAGCAGAATCCTGATGTGGAACTGTATGACTGTTACTTCATTTCCACTGAGTAAAAGCAATTCATCTCCTGTCCTCAGTATTTCATTAATATATTCATACCACGTGCATTGCAGCTATTCAACAGGCCAATTCTCCACAACCTTCTCAACAGCAATTCTGGATGGATAGCAAATGCAGCCCAAGAAAGCAACATCAATGACACGCTCGTGAATTTTAAAAATTATAATGACAATATTTGCGGATTATAACAAATCTCAGACTTCATGACGTCTCAAATCCATTCTCCCCCTCTCCCCACCGCTTGGATGTGCATTCATGATTGTGATTTACAAAGAACAGCAACTAATTTGAAACAATTCACTTGCTTAAAAATATCCTTCTTATAATAGGGCAACTATAAATTTAAAACCGATGCAAAACAGATAGTAGCGGATAGCGAAGGGGACTGTTGGAGAATGCAGAATATAGACAGATTGGAGAGTTAGGTGGAGAAATGGCAGATGGAGTTCAATCCGGGCAAATGCGAGGTGATGCATTTTGGAAGATCCATTCAAGAGCGAACTGTACGGGAAATGGAAAAGCCCTGGGGAAAATTGATGCACTGAGAGATCTGGGTGTTCAGGTCCATTGCACCCAGACGGTGGCAACACAGGTCAATAGAGTGGTCAAGAAGGCATACGGCATGCTTTCATTCATCAGACGGGGTATCAAGTATAAGAGTTGGCACGTCATGTTGCAGTTTTATAGGACTTTGGTTCACATTTGGAATACGGCGTACAGTTCTGGTCGCCACATTACCAATAGGACGTGAATACTTTGGAGATGGTGCAGAGGAGGTTCACCAGGATGTTACCTGGTATGGAGGGCACTAGCTATGAACAGAGGTTGAGTAGATTGGGATTATTTACATGAGAAACACGGAGGTTGAAGTGGGGGAACTGATTGATGTCGACAAAATCATGAGAGGTAATAGGCAGGGTGGATAGCAAGAAGCTTTCTATCTCAGAGTGGGGGGACTCCATTACTAGACGTCACAATTTCAAGGTGAGAGGGGAAAAGTTTAAGGCACACGCGTGGAAAGTTCTTTATGCAGGGAGTCGTGGGTGCCTGAAACGCGTTGTCAACGCAGGCGGTAGAGGCGGGCACAATCGCGTCATTTAAGATGTATCTAGACAGAAACATGAATGGGCAGGGAGCAAAGGGAACAGATCCTTGGAAAATAGGCGACAGGTTTACATAAAGGATCTGGAACGGCGCAAGCTTGGAGGGCCAAAGGGCCTGTTCCTGTGCTGTAATTTTCTTTGTTCTTTTCCTCTTTGAAACAGTTTGAAGGCTGGCTATCAGCTAGACAACAGCAGCGAACCCTGGGATTCGTCATTAGAAACATGAAGGAGTTTCCAACATCAATTGGACAGAGAGCGTATATGAAGATTCAAGTCACTATTTCATCTACGACTTCCCACCCACACCGGTGCAATGCCCTTTCAGAACTACAGGACACGTTAGTCCAGAACATGCTGCACTCAAGCCACTTCCATTTTTCCACTTCCTGAACTACAATTTGATCCCTTCATTTCCTGGTTTGTTTGCTTTTATGTTTTTCTAGTCTTGAAGATTTCTACAGTACAAATTTATAGTTGCCCTATTATAAGAAGGATATTTTTAAGCAAGAGTGGGCACAGAAGAAATTTACCAGATCGTTGCTGAGCATGGAAGGTTTCAGTGATAAAGGAAGGTTGGGTCAGCTGGAACTTTTTTCACTGGAGCAAAGGGGGATGAAAGGTGACCTGATCGAGGTTTATAAATAGGACAGGGTTGGAGGGATATGGGCCAGGAAGAGGCAGTTGGGACTCGTTTAGTTTGGGATTATGTTGGACCTAAGGGCCCATTTCCACGCTGTACGACTATGACTCTATAAAATAGGCTGACAAGGTCAAGTAACACATACCGTACCAAAACGAGAAAAAAAAAGCACAGCATCCCCTTCAAATTACATCTCACCACAGGACAAGTTAAGGCCAGGCTACTACATAGAACAAACATCAACACTGCATCTCAAACCTCCACTGGAATTGAATAGTTTTGCATTTATCTTGATAAGTCAAACCACATTCTGTTCTCCAACCTTCTGGTACTTCCCTTGTGAGAGGAATTGAAAAACTGGTCAAGGCCACTGAGATTTTCTTTGAGGTAACAAGGTGCAGAGCTGGACGAAAACAGCCGGCCAAGCAGCATCAGAGCAACAGGAAGGCTGACGTTTCAGGCCTAGACACTTCTTCAGAAATGGGGGAGGGAGAGGGGGTTCTGAAATAAATAGGGAGAGAGCGGGAGGCAGATAGAAGTTGGATAAAGGAAAAGATAGGTGGACAGGAGACAGGCAGGTCAAAGAGGCAGGGATGGAGTGCAGGTGGGAAGTTAGGGAGCAGACAGGGCAGTCCAGAGAGGACAAACAGGGCAAGGGGGCGGGCAGAGGTCAGTAGGTAGGAGGTGGGGGTGGGGCTTGAGGTGGCAGGATGGAATAGGTGGGTTGGTTTTGGGTTGCGGGAGCAGGAGGGGAGATTTTGAAGCTTGTGAAGTCCACATTGATACCACTGAGCTGCAGGGTTCCCAAGCGGAATATGAGGTGCTGTTCCTGCAATCTTCAGGTGGCACTGCAGGAGACCCAGGATGGACATATAATCTGAGGATTGGGAGGGAGAGTTGAAACGGTTCGCGACTGGTAGGTGCAGTTCTTTCGTGCATTAGTGACTTGCAAAGGTCCCGAAGCCTCCGCTTGGTTTCCCCGATGTAGAGGGGGCCACAATGGGAACAGCGAATACAGTATATCACATTAGCAGATGTGCAGGTGAACATCTGGTTGATGTGGAAATTTCTTCTTGGGGCCTGGGATGGGGGTGAGGGGGGAGGTATCGAGACAGGTGAAGCACTTCCTGCAGTTGCAGGGAAAAGTGCCGCGTGTACGGGGTGCTGAAGGGGAGTGTGGAGCGCATAAGGGAGTCACCTAAGGGTGGGGAGGGAAAAAATGTCTTTGGTGGTGGGGTCAGAGTGCAGATGGCAGAAGTGTCGGCGATGATGCATTGAATCCGAAGGTTGGTGGGGTGGTACGTGAGGGCGAGGAGGACTCTGTTTTGGTTGTTATTACGGGGAGCGGGTGTGAGGGGCGAGTTGTGGGAAATGTGGGTGACCCGGTCGAGGGTGTTTTCGACCACTGCGGGGGGGTGGGGGGGAGTTGCGGTCCTTGAAAACTAAAACTTCTCTTTCAAATCCTCTCACCTCCTACAGACAAAGTGGGTGGCCAGGGTATCCACATGGGCCCAGGCTATGCCTGCCTCTTTGTAGGTTACATGGAACGATCCCTCTTCCGCACCTACACTGGCCCTAAACCCCACCTCTTCCTCCGTTACATTGATGACCGTATCGGCGCCACTAATGTGGTATGCTGCAAAATGTGCTATGTGGTAATCCTTTCACCATGTATATTTCGTAATCAACCAACAAACTAAAGGAAGACAACAAAATGTGGGGCTGGACGAACACAGCAGGCCAAGCAGCATCTCAGGAGCACAAAAGCTGACGTTTCGGGCCGAGACCCTTCATCAGAGAGGGGGATGGGGAGAGGGTTCTGGAATACATTGGGAGAGAGGGGGAGGCGGACCGAAGATGGAGAGAAAATAATATAGGTGGAGAGGAGAGTATAGGTGGGGAGGTAGGGAGGTGATAGGTCAGTCCAGGGAAGACGGACAGGTCAAGGAGGTGGGATGAGGTTCGTAGGCAGAAAATGGAGGTGCGGCTTGAGGTGGGAGGAAGGGATGGGTGAGAGGAAGAACAGGTTAGGGAGGCAGAGACAGGCTGGGCTGGTTGTGTGATGCAGTGGGGGGAGGGGATGAACTGGGCTGGTTTTGGGATGCAGTGGGGGAAGGGGAGATTTTGAAGCTGGTGAAGTCCACATTGATACCATTGGGCTTCAGGGTTCCCAAGCGGAATAAGAGTTGCTGTTCCTGCAACCTTCGGGTGGTATCATTGTGGCATTGCAGGAGGCCCAGGATGGACATGTCGTCTGAGGAATGGGAGGGGGAGTTAAAATGGTTCGCGACTGGGAGTTGCAGTTGTTTATTGTGAACCGAGCGGAGGTGTTCTGCAAAGCGGTCCCCAAGCCTCCGCTTGGTTTCCCCAATGTAGAGGAGGCCACACAGGGTACAATGGATACAGTATACCAACTGCACCTCCCAGTCGCGAACCAATTTAACTCCCCCTCCCATTCTTTAGATGACATGTCCATCATGGGCCTCCTGCAGTGCCACAATAATGCCACCCCAAGGTTGTAGTCACAGCAACTCATATTCCGGTTGGGAACCCTGCAGCCCAATGGAATCAATGTGGACTTCACCAGCTTCAAAATCTCCTCTTCCCCCACCGCATCCCAAAACCAGCCCAGCTCATCCCCTCCCCCCACTGCAACCCAAAACCAGTCCAGCCGGTCTCCGCTTCCCTAACCAGTTCTTCCTCTCACCCATCCCTTCCTCCTACCTCAAGCCGCACCTCCATTTCCTACCTACTACCTCATCCCGCCTCCTTGGCCTGTCCGTCCTCCCTGGACTGACCTATCCCCTCCCTACCTCCCCACCTATACTCTCCTCTCCACCTATCTTCTTTTCTCTCCATCTTCGGTCCGCTTCCCCCTCTCCCCCTATTCATTCCCGAACCCTCTCCCCATCCCCCTCTCTGATGAAGGGTCTACACCTGAAACGTCAGTTTTTGTGCTCCCGAGATGCTGCTTGGCCTGCTGTGTTCATCCAGCTTCACACTTTATTATCTTGGATTCTCCAGCATCTGCAGTTCCCATTATCTCCTGGGGGTTACCATTGACCAGAAACTCAACTAGGCTTGGCACACAAATAGATTGGCTACAAGAGCACATCAGAGGCGAGGAATACTGTGGTGAATAATTTACCTCTTGACTCCCTAAAGCCTGTGCATCGTCGACAAGGCACAAGTCAGGAATACGATGGAATACACCCTTCTCGCCTGGACAGGTGCAGCTCCAACATTCAAGAAACTTGACACCTTCCAGGACAAAGCAGCATGCTTGATTGGTCCCATATCCTTTCCCACGACTACTGACACTCAGTAGCAGCACTCTGTACTATCTGCAAGACGCACTGCAGAAATTCACCAAAGACTCTCAGACAGCACCTTCCAAATCCACTACCAATTCCATCTAGGACAAGCACAGCAAATACATGGGAACACCACCACATGCCTGTTCCCCTCCGAGCCACTCAGCATCCTGACTTGGAAATATATCACTGTTTTTTTTTCCACTGTTGCTCGGTCAAAAGCCTGGAATTCCCTCCCTAACAGCATTGTGGGTCAACCTACAGCATGCGGATTGCAGTGGTTCAAGAAGGCAGCTCACCACCACCTTCTCAAGGGCAACCAGGGACGGGCAATAATGCTGACCCAGATAGTGATGGCCCACGTCCCACAACTGAATAAAAATAAACATAAGAACACACACACAGTAACATGACAACGACTAGAAAATCTGTTTTTTTTTGTTTGCTTTCATGATACTTATTGTGGGAATAAATCCCAGCCAGATTAGCAAGAAGAATGTCCATGATTACATGTGGGATTTTTTGCATCGAGCTGAGAGGGTTAACGTTTCATCTTAATTACAATACCTCAGGCAGTGTAGCACTCTATATGTCGTCCCCTGCTGTGGGATTTGAACCCCTGAACTACCAGGCAATATATCTCATAAATTTCACTTCTGAGGGTAGGAGATAATAACTTGCAGAAACTATCCTGATGTATCAATGGATTTCCCCTTAGACACAGAACCTTTTCATCATGTTTGTGCAGAAATGACCAAGTTTCTGCATTCAAAGGACAAGCAACAGCTAACACTGCTGGAGAGACTCAGAGAGAGAGAGAGAGAGAGAGAGAGAGCACCAAAAGATGAAAGCGCCATGTGAAGAAATTTCAGTGAGAAATGCAAAAACGTTCCAAATAAAAATTCAAACACAGAAAGCACAATTGCAGTATTATACTGAACGCTGAATTTAATGGAAGTGATGGACATTAAGCGAAGAAAAAAAACAACACTGAACGGTTTGTGTCTTGTATTTTATAGCTGTACTAGCATGATAGATTTTCATACAGCTCCTGGTCCATTATTAATTGGTGGGTTTTCAGTGATGGTAGCTATACCCATATTTAAAGCCCACCTCTAGCTGCCCGCAGTGAATTGTATTGAATTATTTATTGTCACTTGCAGTGAATAATACGGTAAGATACAGTGAAAAGCTCCAACTGTTTCCGCAATACAGTGCCATTATGGATGGTCTGAGAATAAAAAGGAAGTTTTTGTTCCACTGCCTCCAGGATGACTCTGAGCCGGCTCACCAAAGACATCTGCACTGCCAGCCCTCTTGCGCCGTCTTGCACCATCTGTGCCAGGTCCACCAACATAGGTGTCGCCACTCTTCAGGAGCCTTGCCACGGGGCTCACATCACTGTCACCAAGTCCCGTGCTCAACACATAATCGCCCCACATACGGGAATTCCCGATTGCAATCCGTCGCCACCTTGCCAATAACCAGGAGTCCCTGCTCCAGGCCTGCAATCAGCGGTGCCTGCCCGCACTGCCACCTTGACGATGCCAGGAGTTCCCACTCTAGGCCCACCACATCCAGGAGTCCCTGGCTCTGCTGGCGACCACCTCGCCAAGAGCCTCGCTCTGGCTGCCTTCACCCAAGGTGTTGTCTTGCCGGTGCCGCCATCTTGAAGCGTGCACAGCAGCTGCTGGCCCCACGTGAGGACATCCCTGATGCCATTGCCATGGTTTCTGACTGCCAGGAAGCAGCTGCCAGTCTTCACGTGGCCCGCGCTCACTGCAACGTCAATCCGGGGTGACTCACACGCCAAAAAGATAATCCAGGAAAAAAAAGCAGAAATAAAAAGAATAAAAAAAGAAGTGAAAGAAAACAGATGGGAGTGGGTGAGCCCCAGGCAAGAGCCCAGACACAACCCTGCTACTCCCTCCTAGAAGCAGTGCAGTGGTTTCAGGCACTTGAAGAGTTTGAGTAACAGGCTGAGGTCCAGTTCCTGTTCCTATCTCAGCCAGAGATAACAAGGTGTCGAGTTGGATGAACACAGCAGGCCAAGCAGCATCATAGGAGCAGGGAAGCTGACGTTTTGGGCCTAGGCCCCTCTTCAGAAATTTCTGAAGAAGGGCCTAGGCCCGAAACATCAGGTCTCCTGCTCCTATGATGCTGCTTGGCCTGCAGTGTTCATCCAGCTCTACACCTTGTTATCTCAGATTCTCCACCATCTGCAGTTCCTACTGCTTATGTCAACCATCTTGTGTGGAAATGTTGTTCAGTGCAGAAAATACAACAAATGCAGACTAGCGTGGTGGCTTGCCTGACAGATATCAGGATGCCATTTAGGAGTTTGCGACAAACCAAAAGCTTTTGTCGTCATTTCCTGATGCCAGTCTGTTGTTTCCAGCATGCACTGAGAGACCACTTACTTACTGATTTTCAATCATGAAGGAGCCACGGGTTTCCATGAAAGACACTTGGAACATTGAAGGCAATGCCAGGGGCTCATGTCTTTGGAGTGTTCTGCCAGTCATGTCTAAAATAGACCAGCAGGTGAAGCAAAGTGATCATGGGAACTGCAGATGCTGGAGAATCCAAGATAATAAAATGTGAGGCTGGATGAACACAGCAGGCCCAAGCAGCATCCTGAGATGCTGCTGGGTCTGCTGTGTTCATCCAGCCTCACATTTTATTATTAAGGTGAAGCAAAGGGCAGTTTTCAACCTTAAAAGCTCCAACACGCAGCCACAATCAGCGGCTCTCACTGCACAATGGACGGTTCCTGCTTATTATTTCACGTTTGGAGTGCGCTCTAATGAGTACAGTTCATTTTTAATACATGAATTATTTCAAACATCAATTCAGAATGCGTAAACATTTTTGCATTAATTCAGCTTTAATTGGCCAATTTGCTCTCATAACAAGCATTGTTGCAAAACAATCTGACCCAGATCTGAAAGATTAAAACATCCTGTAAAAGCCAACACATGAGAATTGTTAAGAATGATATTTACTCGTTCACATCACCCATTTGGATCTTTGCAGCTCTTAAAAAGGTGAATCCTGCTCTCTGTGTTTAAATAGGTTTCCAGTGGATGCTTCTGTTGCTGGTCATGAATGCCTCTGTTGGCATTGCAGAGATTTGACTGCTCTGCGCTAACCCTCTACTAATTTTGCATTTACAGGCCTTATATCATACTAATGTACCTATCACAGCAACTTTATTCAGAACTGCAGATCATCCAGCTTGTTTAAATCTGAGCAAGGTGAAGAACTTTGAATATGGGAAAAGAAAAGCATACTTTGTGTATCATTGTCAGCTGTTTATCTCTAGCATTAGAAAGTTAGGCAGTTCTGAACAGTTTGATTAGAAAAGTAGGTCAATCATAATTTCTATTTAAAAAATGGACCAAAACAGTGGGCACTGCAGGGGATAGGGTGCTTTATTTCCCCATGAGAAGAAAGAAAGCAAAAAGGGGAAAAAATCTAGGCAGTTATGATTCCATTATTTCCCACTCCCAGACTTAGAGTTCCACTACCTTGAATCAGTATTCAACAACCTTTTGTCATCCAACCATCCTGAGAGACCAATTGGAACAGTCTTCAAGAAAAACTGCATTAGTGCAATGCTTTTCACAAGTTCAGGGCATCTCAATGCAATCAAAGCCAATGAAATACTTTCTGAATTGTAGTCACCACTGTAAAGTAGAAAACAGCAAACTACTGCAAGCAACAATGTCACCTTGTTTTGCCCATGAAAACACAAATTTTGATTGCATTACGATAACTGTTGAGCTCAATGACATTCAAAAAGAAAGTCAGAATTCCATTTAATAGTTAAAAACAGTAACACTACTGAAACTTATATTTTAAAACCTGTACTGCAACAGATGACCAAAACACCATTGATTAAGCATTATTATGAAAGACAACTTAGATTTTGAACTACAAAAGGTATCATTTGCCTTTTAAACTTACCCACACATTGCACATTCCATGCACATTGTAAACCATATGCAGTAGCTCCAACCCTACAATGGATTTGTATTTCCATGTTTTACATTCTAGCAGCTTCAAGGGGCCCTCTCCAGGTACTTCCCTCAATTTTTATCGTTTCCTAATCCACCAGGAGTAGTAAAGTCTATCTCAATGGATTTTCTTCCCCGACCATGTCAAGACAAATCTCCTGCAATCTTTATATCTCTATGCCTATGAAATGCATCTCTTCAACTAGAGTTGGTCTCATAACACAGCCAGTTCACAAAGTCAAGTGATAATGGGAACTGCAGATGTTGGAGAATCCAAGATCATAAAATGTGAGACTGGATGAACACAGCAGGCCCAGCAGCATCTCAGGAGCACAAAAGCTGACGCTTTGGGCCTAGACCCTTCATCAGAGAGGGGGATGGGGTGAGGGTTCTGGAATAAATAGGGAGAGAGGGGGAGGCGGATCGAAGATAGAGAGAAAAGAAAATAAGTGGAGAGGAGAGTATAGGTGGGGAGTTAGGGAGGGGATAGGTCAGTCCAGGGAAGACAGACAGGTCAAGGAAGTGGGATGAGGTAAGTAGGTAGGAGATGGAGGTGTGGCTTGGGGTGGGAGGAAGGGATGGGTGTGGTGCAGTCAGGGGAGGGTTCGTCCCCTCCCCCCACTGCACCATACAACCAGCCCAGCTCTTCCCCTTCACCCACTGCATCCCAAAAGTTTAGGGAGGCAGAGACGGGCTGGACTGGTTTTGGGATGCAGTGGGTGGAGGGGAAGAGCTGGGCTGGTTGTGTCGTGCAGTGGGGGGAGGGGACGAACTGAACTGGTTTTGGGATGCGGTGGGGAACTAAAAAAAAATTATACAGGTGTTAATCAAACAGAGACACAAAAAAAGGAGTGGGTTGGAGGTGATGTTGGTGGTAGGAAAGAGCTCAGAGGGACAAAATCAAATGATGTTACAAAGGGGGAATTGGGCAGGTCTGACTCTACGTTGTGGATAAGTGATTGGAAGCTCATCTCAGAGTCACATATGACACCACCGAGTGCGCAAACAGGCTCCAGCCTCTGACAGACGCCAGGAAAAGGAATCTGTGGCCAGGAAGCGTAGTTTGTTTTGGGTTTGAAATACAGAATAGAATCACGACAAAAGGGAGATGAAAAATCGAGCACAATATCGGATTCCTCATATAACGAAAATATAATAACAATGACGTGATTGCAAGCTTTCAGGATCTCTGCCATATATTCATTAAGTGGTAATGGAAAACAATGTTGCATTGTTTGGATACAAGTGCATTTTTGCAGTAGAAACATTAGAAAAAAAATTATACTGCAATATAGACAGATTAGAGAGAAGTTAAAAATAGTCTTCCGAACTTAAGTTGATGAAAGCTCCGTTAAGCCGACGGTTATGGATCTGTGCCGTTCTTTGCATTAAATCTGTCAGTGCTGGAATTTCACAGAATCTCAAACAGGGCTTTGGGTCAGCTTGGATTGAGGTGAGGTCCAAGACAAATATACAGCTATTATCACAATTCTCCAGCACAAAATAGCCACGAAACATTTGGAAGCAAACAAGACCCCATTTTCTGTTGTCAAAATTGGTTCTGCACCAACAGAATATACAGATGCAAAGATGGCATTCTGAAAAGATTCAACACTGACCAGTGGGCCGTCTAAAAACTGGATTGAGGCCATTGGCTATTGTGTGTGAACAGTCCTTCCACCTCTCAGGAAGAAACTTGTGAAAATGGCAAAGGAAATGAGATGACTTCTTGGCCTGTAGCAATGTAGAACCAATGAGATAAAGGAGAAAAATTGGGTTTCCAATATACAGCGGAAGAGGCAGTATGGTGACTCAGTGGTTAGGCCTCAAGTGCCAGAGACCCAGGTTCGTAGATGAGTGTCTGTGTGCAGTTTGCACGTTCTCCCTCTGTCTGTGTAGGTTTCCTCCAGGTGCTTTGGTTTTCTCCACAGTTCAGACAAGTGCAGGTTAGGTGGATTGGCCATGCTAAATTGTCCATAGTGCCCAGGGATGCGCAAGCTGGGTGGGTTAACCATGGGAAATGCAGGGTTACGGTGATAGGGGGTTGGGTTTGGGTGGGATACTCTTTGGAAGGTCAGTGTGAGCTCAATGGGTCGCATGGTCTGCTTCCATTCTGTGGGGATTCTATGAACTGAATCATCAGTGAGGAGGACCTGATCTTCAAACTTTACATGAGATAAATCAAAACATCTTCTAGCCACACTCTGATAAATGAGCACATATCAGAAATCAGCATTTAGCATACAAGAGCAGCTACAGCTAAATGCATTGTTACTGTTGATTACTGGCTTTAGATATGTAGAAGAAGTACATCCAACAGATTTTCATGTAGGCAGTGTGGTATTCTGCAAAGCTGCATTTGGTCAGTTGATGAGGACACTACTTCTACAACCTCCTCTTAAACAAGCAGATCTCTGATTTCCTACAACTCAGGCCTTGTGTGCAAGCCTTACTCCTTTGACCCATTGCTGGTCAAGCATTTAGCCATTTCCAACCTGAGGTTTGGAATTCATTCCAGAGACCTCTTTATCCCTGTCTCCTCCTATAAGATACTTCTCAAACACTTTCTTTCACTCAGTATGGCTTCCTGTTTGATTCTGCTCCTCTGACATGCCTTGGGGCTTGGTAGCTATGGCAAAGGCACTATACAAATGCAACTTTGATTACAGATGACAAGTGAATGTGAAGTGTACAGAATCTGTTAGTTCGTGCCAGTTTTAGCAGCTCTGCTGATAGGTTCCTAAAGATTACCCCTTAGGATCATCCAGACACTTGACTGCATTTACTGAATCCTGGAAAGCATCATTTTGGTCCACTTATCAATAACATTCACACTCGGAGAGAAACAAAAAATGTTGCCACACCAGAAGTTTGTTGATTTAACAAAACAGAAATAAATCAAGAGTTAAAGAAAAATCTGCTCTCATAAAGACAGATCAGAATATCTGTTTATTTGACAATCATCCAGAACTCTAAGGGCAGAGATCTTCACCTCGTCATTGAGCAAGCTAGGAAAACACATTGCATTGAACGGAACTAATTACAATGGGAAACAAAAACACTTGTCAATAGAAGGGTGACAACTGATAGTCAGCATGTGACATTGCTGTGTTGCTGTTGCCAGGTCTATTTAAGTCACAGTAAACCTTTAGGCTCCTTGTGTCTTAGAAACAGCAGCAGCTTTCCTGAATAAAATACTACATCAAAGTCATTAGATTTCTGACAGCCTGGAACAGTAGCAAGGCCAGATTTGAAACAATAGCTGGTTGAAAATAGGCCACATAAGAATCTATGCATGAGGTTTTTCTGTACTTGGGATGAAAATCTAATGTCTCATTTAGTTAAAGAACAAAGCAAAACAAAGGTCATTTTAAAAAATTTAAAAATGCAATCAAAATTCAACAATGAAGAGAAGGAACAATTGCACTCAAACAGGGAAGCTGGTGCTTAATCGTACAAATTGATTGCTTTGGTTTTGTGTGAATTATAATGGCACTTTTACTTCACACTTAATTTTCAACCTTTTGACTGAGGCGGTCAGTCATATACAGGAAAGTTGAGTTGTGTGTGCACGTGCTCTGTTTTATCTGTCCAGAAAATAAGAACAGGAGGCCATTCAGTCCTTGAACTTCTTCCACTGTTCAATTACATCATGACTGTTCTCTGATTTAACTCCAAAAGCCCAACTTGCTTCAACAAGACTCTCATAAAATCTCAATCACCTTCCAAACTGGTGATCACTACTATTTAGATAAACAAGGAGAACTGACTCATGGGAGCACCACCTTAAAATCACTCACTATACGTACTTGGAACTATATCGCTGCTTCTTTGCTGCTGAGTCAGATCCTTCAAACTCCCTCCCTGACAACACTGTGATGTCCTACACCACATCAAAAGCAGATGTTCAAGAAGGCAGTTCATGACCTTTTTCTCAAGCGCAGATAGGGATGAACAATAAATACGCATTCCAAACTCAAACAAACAAAAAGGATTGATCTCCCACCTCGATAGGTTTTGAGGGGAAGGGCTTTCCAATGCTTTCAGCAACCTTTGTTCAAGAAGTACGTCTGGAACAGCCTAGCTCTGATTTCAAGGTTACACGCTCCTTGAGCTGCAATAGGATGAAACTGACATTGAGGGTCCTGAGCTCACTGGGCCTGACATCAGTGAGTTCCAGCTGGTTTCAGAGCTCCATGTGTAGAAATTGCATTGTAAATGCATGTTTTGCAATGAGTTCGGAAACCACCCCATCTATCAGCATCACTGAGAGCACTTTCACTGCACAAACTGCCAGCAATTCAGCAAGGCAGCCCCTTTCGCAAGTTCAATAAACAATGATCAGCAAATGTCGACTTTGTCACCAACATCCCATGAGTTATTTTTTTACAAAAACACATTGCAAAACATTGAAATTTCTTTTACCAGGATAAAGATCTTTTACCGCATGACTGTCAACCGGAATTGCCACTGAACATATTCTTGGACTATAATCACACAAGATGTCCAAGTACTGGACTGTTTTCCTCTATTTCCAAAATTTGTTTAATGAAGAAATTGAAGGATTTAAAGAAACACCATTTTCAATGTCCCTGGATTTTTCTCTCACAATCTTCAATCCTCAACGAATTCCAGAGAAATCCGAGAAGGTTGGAAATCCTACTCTAAGCCATGTTGATTACAGTTCAGCCACATGAAGACCCACAGCAGAAATTTGCAATCCTGAGTAGACATCATCCTCAAATGCAGGGATAGCTGATGATGGTGACTAACAATGGTGGGCTTACAATGGAAGTTAGACAAGTACATGAATAAAAAAGGAGCAGAAGGACGTGCTGATAAAGTGAAGATGAGGAAGGTATGAGGACTCATACGAAGTATAAATAGCAGCTTACCCTAGTTGAGCAGAATGGCCTGTTTCTGTGCTGTAAATTCAACACAATTCTACACAGGAGTCAGGAAATATATCCTGTACGATGAAACATTGAGAAGGCCATGATGAGACTGAGCTGGCAAAAACCAATTCTATCATACTCCCATATTAAAAAAACCTGAAGAGTTCTGAGGAATGGTCACTGGACCCGAAACATTAACTCTGTTTTTCCCTTTGCAGATGCTGCCAGACCTGCTGAGCTTTTCCAGCATCTTTGTTTTTGTTCTATCACACCCTTTCTGGATAGAAACACAAAAAAACAGGAATAGGAGTAGGCCATTCAGCCCTTTGAGCCAGCTCTGCCATTATGATCGTGCTGGTCATCCAACTCAAGTACCCTGTTCCCTCTTTTAACTATACTGTTTCATCCCTTTCACTGCAGGAACTATGCTCGTCTCCTTCTTGAAAATATTCAATGTATTGGCCCCAGCTGATTTCTTTGGCAGTGAATTCCACAGGGTCACCACTCTCTGCGTGAAGGAATCTCTCCTCATCTAAGTCCTAAATGGCCTACCCATATCTTTACATTATCATTCCTGGCTCTGAACTCCCCACTCCTCAGAAATATCCTTTCTTGGGTTTACTCTGCCTATCCCAGTTAGAATTTTACAGGTGTTTCGGACGCACCCCTCCCCCGCCGACCCCCAATCTGCTGAACAGCACTGAATACAGTTCAAATTGATCTTGACTCTCTTCATACAACAATCCTGTCATCCCAGGAATCAGTCAATTTCAACCTCAACATTGGATTGAATATTTCGTGGTATTATTTCAAGAAATTCAGTAGCAGTGCCCAAGTATGAATACAGTGTAGGTCAATATTTTTCTCTCAGCTTTGCTTAACAATTCCAGATTATCAGAGGGTATTTGGGATGTTTTTGTCCGCACAATGATATTGGGGCTACAAGAGTTAAAGTGTGGGGCAGGCTGCAAAAACTTGGCTTAATTCCCAAATTTAGAAGATTAGGGAGTTTACAAATTGATCTGCTTAAAATGATTTGATGAGGCATATGAAGAGAAACTATTTTTTTCTGGTCATACAGTCTGAAATAAGGGAATATAATGTTAAACTTAGAGCTAGGCTGTTCAGGCTGATGTCAGAAAGCATTTCTTCACCCACTGGAAAAGCTGTTAAATGTGAGGATCAACTGAAAATCTCAAATCTGAGTTTATTTATTTAGGTAAGGGTAGTAAGGAATACAGAATCAAGTTAGGAAATCTATTTTTTTTAAATTCATTCACGGGACCTGGGAATCTCTGGCTACATTAACATTGATTGTTCATCGATAATCACCTTTGACTACCAGCGAAGGTAGTGAGAAGCATTTTTTGAATCACTGCATGTTCTGAAATGTAGAAACACCACATGAAAGGAATTTCCAGGATTTTGCCCCAGTTGACAGTGAAGGAATAATGATAAATATTTCTGAGTCAGGATCATGTGTGACTCGGAGGGGAACCTGCAGGTGGTGGTGATCCTATGTACCTACTGGCCCAATCCTTCGAGCTGGGAGAGGTCGCAGATTTGGAAGGTACTGTCAAAGGAGCTATAGAGAGTATTTCACTGCTTTTTCCACACGGTAGCTGTCACTGTCCATCCTGTGGTTGGAGGGCATGACTGTTGAAGTTGGTGGATGGGGTACCAATCAAATGGCTTGTTTTAGCTGGGCTGGAGTCACACTGCTCAAGTATTGTTGGGGTTATACTAATCGAGACAGTGGCCCCAGTTTGCTGTTAGCTGTTTGGATGTGTTGGGAAAGCAGAGCTTAGAGCTGATTTGTTTCTGGGCTGACCTTAGCTCTGTCTATCACTGAATGGCATGCAAGTAGTCCCACGTTGTGGCTTCACCAGGTTGACACCTCATTTTTAGGTATGTCTGGCATTGCTTCTAGCATGTCCTCCTGCCCTTTTCACGGAATAAGGGTTGTTGCCCTAGTTTGATGGTAAGGGTAGAGTGGGGGATATGTCTGGATGTGATTATGTAAGAGTAAAATTCCGCTGCTGTTGATGCCCCTTCTGAATGCCCAATCTTGAGCTGATGCCCCTTCTGAATGCCCAGTCTTAAGCTGATGCCCTTTTGGAATGCCCAGCCTTGAGCTGCATCATTTGTTTGAAGCCTGTCCCATTTACCATGGTGTTAGTGCCACATGACAAAATGGAGGGTACACTCAAAGCCAAAACAAGACTTTGTCTCCGCAAAGACCGTGCAGTGGTCTCTCTCACCAATACAATCAGGGACAGACACCTCTTGGTGAGAACAAGATCAAATAGATTTTTCCCTCTTGTTGGTTCTTTCAGCACCTGCCACAGATCCAGTCGAGCAGGCTCGTCCTTTCAGACTTGACCAAATCGATCAGTAGGGTACTTAATGAAACAGTCCAGAGCAGAGTTAGTAGTGAAGTCCCTCACCCAGAGAGCCCTGTGTGCCTTTAACACCCTCGATGCCACCTCCAAGTGATGTTCAACATGGAGCAGCTGTGGAGAAAGGGTGAGGAGTGGTTGTAGGTAGTAATCAGTGGGATGTTTCCTTGCTCATGTTTGATTTGACGCCATCAGACTTCACATGGGCTAGAATCAAAACCAGGGACTCGCAGGGTAATTGCTTCTTGGCTGTAGTTTCTGTGCTACCATCTCTGTCGGGTCTGTCCTGTTGGACCGGGCACACCCAGGGTGGTAATGGTGGTGTCTGGGTTATTGTCTGTCCGCTATGACTCAGTGAGCATGAGAATGACAGGTTGTTGATTGCCTCGTTTGTGGAACAGCTCTCCCTATTTTGGTGCAGACGTTAATAAGGAAGGCTTTGCAGCGTCAGGGGGGGTTAGGTTTACCATTGGTTTGACGCTGACCAGTCAATCTACTTTAGTCCCTTTGTATGGGCTTTGTAGTAGTTTGACTGGCTTGCCGAGCCATTTCAGGGGGCAGTCAAGAGTGAACCATATTGCAATGGGTCTGGAGTCACATGTAAGCCAGTCCAGGTAAAGACAGCAGATGTCGTATCCTAAAGGACACTGGCAAACCAGCTGAATTTTCATGACAATTAGCAATAATTTGATTGCTGCCATTAGTCTCTTTTTTATCTCCAGATTTTATTGAATTACAATTTCACCATCTGCTGCCTTGGGATTTAAGGCCAATCAACCTTAATCTAACTGCATAATAGCACCAGCTCTAGATATGATATGGTCTGAGTGCTGTCCTATATGTTAGCTCACATAACATATACCACAAAGACTGGGTACTCCTTGAGACAGATGTCTTGAAGTTCATTAACAACACTAACTACTTACACTGCTATAGCATCTCGTACTCATAGTCTGGTTTCAGTGCTTATTGATGTTACTACAAATTACATGCACGTAGCTGACTGAACATGCCAGACTGACCTAATTGTCTGCGAGCTTGACTGAAGGTGAGGTGGGTATCTTTATGCAAGAGTGTTACACATGATGTCAAGTAACTGTTTTAAAGGTACACTGCCTGTCTGCGCTGGAATCTCTGTAATAACAAACAGAAAAGCTGATTGGCCTACACCAGTTCATATGTCAGACAAGGAAAGGCAGCAAGTTAGCCATTATTTGAGGTTTTTTAGTCAATATGCATCTAGCAGTGCAGTGTAGGCACAGCCATTATACAAAAGCAGTGTTGCACTCCAGTATCCCACAAAGTCTTTAACAGGTCGGTAGAGCTTATAGGCACCACTGCAAAGTATTTAATTTCCATCAGATGGTGTCCTTTCAAGTGCAAGAATTTGTTTGCAGACCATCAGTCAAACCTGGCTGTTAAAATTATCCCCATTACTACAAAACACCAATTCTGCAACACTCTTTAAAAGAACTACTGGGGTGGGAGATCAGCATTTATTCATAGAGATGATGGGAACTGCAGATGCTGGAGAATCCAAGATAATAAAATGTGAGGCTGGATGAACACAGCAGGCCAAGCAGCATCTCAGGAGCACAAAAGCTGACGTCTCGGGCCTAGACCCTTCATCAGAGAGCATTTATTCATACATCTGTTTAAGGTCATGAGTGAGCCGAGTCGAAAAACATCAGGCTCCAAGGTTGGGTACACATAATTCTATGTTTCTTCCCAAATCTGTCCTCCCCGCTACGTCTGCAAAACTATAATTATTCTTGGCATTTAAAAGCCGGAAGAAAAGAGTGGTGTTTAGAAAGGTGGGGGGACGGGGGGAGAAAGAGGGAGAGCTGCACATCTTATTTGTCATGAAAGGAGAAGCTTCAATTTGTAATTAGATTAAGTGACAGCAGTCGCAAATATGACCATTCTTATCAACAACTCCTCAAGTCAATTAGCTGTAGAGAGCTCTTTTCCAATCGAGTGCTGGGGAGAAAGAGTGATAAAAAGCTGCTTCATTAAAAAAAGACAGAATTTTAATAGCCTGCCAGAGAAGAGTGGACTCACCTCTCAAAGGAACAATGGCAAACATGGACAGATGATTTTTTTTCAGGCAACTTTAGTTCGTGGGAGTTGTCACGTATTAGAGTGTCATCCCAAACCCTGCAGTAGGTACATTTTTGTTTATTTAAAAATATAATGCTGCTTTATTTGAAATGAAATGTCTGTGTGGATTTCCTCCAGGTGCTCCAATTTCCTTCCACAAGATGTGCAGGTTAGGTGGACTGGCTATTCTACATTGCCCATAGTGTCCAGGGGTCTGTGGGCTAGCCATGGGAAATGCAGGGTTATAGGGATAGGATGCTCTTTGGAAAGTCGGTGCAGATTCACTAGGCAGAATCCTGTAGGGATTCTATGATTCTAGGAAATTCCAACAAAAGTGAAGTTGTGGTTGATCTGAAGTCAAGGACAATGATGTTGTTGTCAGGAAATATGGCTGCAAGAGAAGTCACCCTTTAAAATGAAATAGCCTTTCTGCCAGCATGAAGCTTATTTCTGAATAGAACAATTAAAACTAATAGCAAACTTGCATAAGTATTGCTTAAGAAGGTATTTCTTTAGGTGGGAAGTTTCAAATTGACAGTGTACTTGGCAACATTTCCCAGAAATTATTATGTTTTCTATATGCCAGGATGTCTCAGCTGAGAAAAGGAAAGGCTTTCCAGACCTTGCATCTTGTACCAATATCAAGCACTCCGAGGTCAGGTAGAATATGGGTTGATAGTAGGGAATTGGTCCCATACTGAAAATGTATGACATTATCCATCACATGAACTATTGTTTTAGAGATTCGAAGACTGCCAATGCCGTGCCAAGTAATTGCAAATCAGAATTACAGCAGCAATGGTTTACTTTATGCGGACCAATGAATAATCTAATTGCATATATTTGGTGGTTTTCACCACTGTTCTTTTTCAACTAGCATCCTATCCTCCCCATCTGAAATAAGCATCAACCAAATGCACCAAAATGGACCACATCAGCTGAATAGTTAGTTTCTATGCTGCAAAAATCTATGTAAATGTTAAATCACTCCATTCCCTATTTGTGGGATCTTTCTGTGCATGGGTAGCCACCAGCTTTGTCTATGAATTGTCATTGTACTGTAAGATGATCTACTCTAAGAGTTACTTTGAAGGATTTCTGAGGGCTAGGCGTGTTTTTTTTTCCTTGAAACTGGCTGGCTCTATGGAAGACATTGGAACATGTTCATTGGCTTCCATCATTGTAAAAGATTTCTGACTTCCTGTTGCTCACTGAGGACAACTAGTGGCAGAAACTCAGTGCTGCAGCTTTAGCACAGCACTCCATGTGATCTTTCCCAAAATGATCTGAAATGTTGAGGCCACAAGTTCTGAGGTAGGAATGATATTCACAAAGTTCTGACCATGTTCTATCAACTGTGTGCCTATTCTAATAGTTTCCTGTTCTCACAGGCCACCCAACAACTCACAACTTCCCCCAATGACCCCGCACCCATACATGCCTCTCAGAGGGGATGCAAGATGTTTTAGGCCTCAAAATAGGTCACAGTGGCAAGATGTTTAAGGAGCACTGGCTCATTGGATCCTAACTCAGTTCCCAGTGTGTACACCAGCCACAGACTCCAGTTTTAGACAAATGTGGCTATCTGTTTGACATCACTATTAATATGGCACAGTGGCTCAGTGGTTCGCACTGCTGCCTCACAGCACCAGGGACCCAGTTCAATTCTAACCTCTGGCAAATGTCTGTGTGGAGTTTGCACATTCTGCCCTTTGTCTGCGTGGCATTCCTCTAGGTGCCCCAGCTTCCTCCCACAGTCCAAAGATGTGCAGGTCGGGTGGATTGGCCATGGTAAATTAAGACCGTAAGACCATAAGACAAAGGAGTGGAAGTCAGGCCATTCGACCCATCAAGTCCACTCCGCCATTTAAATCACGGCTGATGGGCATTTCAACTCCACTTCCCTGCACTCTCCCCGTAGCCCTTGATTCCTTCTGAGATCAAGAATTTGTCGATCTCTGCCTTGAAGGCATCCAACGTCCCGGCCTCCACTGCACTCCATGGCAATGAATTCCACAAGCCCACCACTCTCTGGCTGAAGAAATGTCGTCTCATTTCAGTTTTAAATTTACCCCCTCTAATTTTAAGGCTGTGCCCACCGGTCCTAGTCTCCCCGCCCAACGGAAACAACTTCCTAGCGTCCACCCCTTCGAAACCACACATTATCTTGTAAGTTTCTATCAGATCTCCCCTCAACCTTCTAAACTCGAATGAGCACAATCCCAGGATCCTTAGCCGTTCACCATATGTTAAACCTACCATTCCAGGGATGATCCGTGTGAATCTCCGCTGGACACGCTCCAGGGCTAGTATGTCCTTCCTGAGGTGTGGGGGCCAAATTGTCTGTCGTGTCCAGAGATGAGCAGGCTTCGTAAATGCTGGGTTACAGGGATAAGGCAGGTGCGATACTCTGCGAAGAGTTGGTGCTGACCTGATGGGCTGAATAGCCTCTATCAGTACTGTAGGGATTCTGTGGTATCAATTATAAAACTTACACTTCTAAGGGGTTAAGTACAGTAGCTATCTTGAGTTGGACAAGGGACTGAAATTTTGTGCCTTTCTATTTTCAAGGAACTGCCAGAAAACCAGCCCCATTTTACCTCAGTACCAATCACAGACATTAATGCTTTGCTCTGACGTGTTGAAAGAACAAATCAAGTCCTGCTCGGCCCTCTGCAAGTATAGGCAGAATGGTTTTGATCCAGATAGGGAGACCCAGAAACAGTCCAGGGTTCGTTGTTTTGACCATACAGTGGTCTATTCTTTTCTTTAGGTTTTGTCAAATTTTGATGTAACTGGGTGCCTTGCAAAGCCATCCCAGAGAGCAGGCACCCATCGCTGTGGGTATCAAGCCACAAGCAGGGGGCAAGTGACCAGCTGAGAATAGCAGTTAAAGGGTACGAGTGAACCAAATGAGTTTTCACAACATTCAACGTGGTTGCCACTAATTCCATTTCAGTTACTGCCATGGCAGGGTTTGAACCAACGACCTCAGTACATTGCCCTCGTCCTCGGGACTCCTCAGACAGTAAGACTGTCTTCGCATTGCCGCCTCCCCATTTTCTCAGCACTTCTGTACGATGATGCTTGACATAAAGGATCCCATGGCTGCTGTTGTCAAGTTTTTCCTGGTATCCTTGCTATTACTGGGATCTTGCTGTGTGCAGCCCTGTCAACCTACATTTCCTCCATCACAACCGCACCTACACTTCAGAAGTGTCTCTTAGGTTGTAACACATCCCAAAATAATGAAATATGCCAAATAAATGCAAGAATTGTCATTTTTTCATCTTTTTGTATAAGGCTAAAACCATGATAAAAGTAAAAGTAGAGGCAAGCTCAAATTAACTTAAATACAAAAGGTTCTGACTATTAGAAGCCACATTGATGCATTGATTAAAATGAATGGCTAGGTCATCAAGCAATAAGGTGAAACACACAAGAATCATGGAGCCAATTAAATTTGTGTTGCATGTGTGACAGGGTCACAGGATCATAACACACTCCTTTACAATGGGCACATATTTCACAGAATGTTACCTGATCAAAATAAGTCTATTTTTTCTCAGAGTGATGCTGCATATAATTAACACAATGGTTTCCATCTGGAAGTGTTTCAACACATGAACATTCTATTTTAATATGGGACGGGAGACAAGAACTTCAATAAAGCCAGTCCATACTGGATGTAAATGCTGTTAAATACAACAAGAATAACTTGTTAATAAAATGTGAGGCTGGATGAACACAGCAGGCCCAGCAGCATCTCAGGAGCACAAAAGCTGATGTTTCGGGCCTAGACCCTCCTGAGTGGCTGCTGGGCCTGCTGTGTTCATCCAGCCTCACATTTTATTATCTTGGATTGTCCAGCATCTGCAGTTCCCATTATCACTCAAGAATAACTTGTTAATATGTAGTGTTTTTAGAGTCCCAAGTTGCTTCACGAGAAGTCATTGGGTAATTTTTTACATTGAGCTACATCGTGATATATTAGGACAAGTGACCAAAAGGTGAGCACTTTAAGTGAGCAGAAACAGATAGTGGAGATTCAGAGAGAGGTTTGTGAGGGAATTACAATGGTAAGGCAGTAGGAACCTGAAGCTAAAACTGCTGGAACAGTGAAGACAAAGGAAAGTTAAGTACATTTAAGACGTCATTGGACAAGCATATGGAATAGTGTAGGTTAGATGGGCTTCAGATTGGTCTGGCTGGTCGGCACAACATCAAGGGCCGAAGGGCCTGTACTGTGCTGTAATGTTCTGTGTTATATTCTATGAAATTAAGGATGTGGAAGAAGCCAGATTTGAAGGAATGAAAGAATCACAGAGAGTTTTAGATTTGGAGGGATTGACCAAGATAAGGAGGAATGGGGCCAAGGAGGGCCTTGGACTGTGTAGCCAAAGACCCGAGTAATATTCTGGGCACCTGGATTCATATCCAGCCGTGACAGACGGTGGGATTTGAATGTAATTTAAAAATCTGGAATTAAGAGTCTAAACAATGACCACGAATCCATCGTTGATTGTCGGAAAAAGCCGTCTGGTTCACAAATGTCATTCAGGGAAGGAAACTGCTTTCCTTACCTGGTCTGGCCTACACGTGACTTCAGACCCACAGCAACATGGTTGACTCTTAACTGGCCTCTGGGCAAATAGGGAAGGGCAATAAATACTGGCTTAACCAGCAACACCCCCATCCTGTGAATGAATAAATAAAAATTTTGTTTCCCGAATCCTTCAGTTCTCTGATCTTTCTTTGTGTTTCCTTCACTGCTTCAGAGGAGGCACAGAGCGACCAGTTCACAAATTACAAAGTCTTTGGCTTATCGGTTAAAAGCAACAGCTTACAACAAATGTTCAGCGAAACAACTGGTTTTCTTTTAGTTCCAAGTATTCTTTACTGCAGAGACAAAGAGAGACTCTACCTTCCATTTCTGAGGCCTGAAGGCTTCCACGGTATCATTCACACCCACAAGCTGTTCACTTTCCCAGGAACCAGAGAGCTGTCGTCAGGCTGATGACCTGTAGCATCCACAACTAGTCACAATTCCACAAACCAATCAGCAACCACAGCATGTACTGCATCATACGGCCCAGTCCATAAGCAGCAGGAGGCTGACTTGGGTTTTCAACTTGTGAAAGAAATAGAAAACTGGGAAAGCTAAAGACAATTTCATTGCATTGAAGGAGGAGTGAATTAGCTGAGAGAATGTGTTTTGAACTTTAATTTCAAAACGAGGCAAATTATTCCACAGGTAAGTCCATGTAATGGACAGAACATTACAGGTTCAATATCTGCCTCAGTTTCGAATACCTTCTACCCCAAGGTACCAACTTGAGGCAAGACATTTTGCTGAGGGGAATCAACAGATCTCCCATTGCTTCCTGGTATGTATGGTGATTAAAGCACTCTATTGGGTAGACAGGGGGAAATGAAATAATTGAATAGGCTAATGGCCTTACTAGAATGCAACAGAATAGAAATCATGCTTCAGTGATACGAAGCTCCAGACAGACCACATCTCAAGAGGAGTTGTGGACACCATGTCTTAGAAAGGATATTCTAACCTTGTAAATGTAGGTTTATCAGAATAATACTTCTAAAAACCTACAAGGGTGAAATAATGAAGAGAGATTACACAAACAAGGGCTGTACCTGCTATAATTCAAAAATATTAAGGCATAAATTGATTGAAGATTTTAAAATAATAAGGGGAAAAGTCGTAAATAGATGTTTCTGCTCATTTGAAAGTCTACGGCGGCGAGCGTCTTCAAAAAATTTGAGTCAGGCCTTTCAGGAATAATTGTTTTATACAAAGGGTGGCTGCATTTAGACCTTACTTCACAATTGTCAATTTTTTAATAAAAAGATTGATTTATTTTTGTTAGCTGAGGGGATCAAAGAATATAGAGCAAAGGTGGCTGTACAGAGTTGGGTCACATATTGGCTATGATCTCACAAAGTGGCAGAACAGGCTTGAGAGACTAAATGGCCTCTTCCTGTTCCAATGTTCCGGCTGTTTCATTTGGTTTCGGAATTCTGAACAACACAGCATAAACGTAACATCAGGGCTAGGCCGATCTTGGGCACCGTCAGGAAGCAGCACTGTACACAGTGTGACGGAAATCTGGAACTCTGACATCCAAAAAGGTTAAATTTCAATTGAAAGTTTCAGAACTGAGAGACTGGTAGATTTTCATTTGGCAAAGTGAAGCAATATGGAATCAGGGCAGGTCAATGGAGTTCGGATTCAGTTTGTCCGTTATCTAAGTTAAAGGTAGAATAAGCTGAAGGAGCTGTAAGGCCTCCTATGATACAGAAACACCAGTTTGTGTGTGTCTGAGCAGTTTGCCTTCCCGCCATTACCTGTTCAATTGATTCAGTGATCCACTGGGGTTTAAATGAACAGAGAACAGTAAAATAATGTGAGAATTCATAGTGATAAGGAGATAGAGCCTTACAGTCATTACAAATGAGGGGGGCGTTCCATCAATAGTACTTAATCATCATCCATGAGTAATTCCTTCAATCTATATAAATATCATACTGAACAACAGTTAGATTGTCCTATTCCTATTAATAAAATATAATACTTGAGGCATTTGGAGCCTGAAGAGCATATGAAGCAGACACAGGGCACACAGTAATTCCATCAGAATTATAAAGCAATCAAATAGAGAGAAAATAACATCTAAAATCCAGGTTCACCTATTTTAGTTCTACTGTAAAAATTTGGCCCAATATAATTTTTAAAATTAATATAACGAAAAGCACCATATTAAGTTGTCAAAACATAGTCTTTGAAATTAACCTCGAGCTACAGGGAAAATTTGGCAATATTCTACAGTGGTGTATGAATAATATGTTTTCCAGGAGCAAAGCAGAGTCCTCCCACTGAAATACTAAGGCACACCTTTTTTTTATCTTTTCCGAATAAAGGCAAAAGTCTATGGTATTTGCATGCAATAGAAAACACCCTGACCTATGTATCGTACACACATTGTTTGTGCATCTTGTATCACAGAAAAACAAATACTTTATTCTTCCTGTAATTTAAGGTATTATAACGGGCACCCTTGCATTTAGTCTTCACATCGTCAACTTTTTCACTCCTCACCAGTGATTTCTTTGCTGACATTTACAGTAGCATGTAGATGTCCTTTGGTTTACTACTAATCGGAAACAAAGGCACCCAATGACATGAATCAGTTTCAATTGTGGGTTGACTGCTGATCACAAGTTTTATTGACCATAACTGATACGTGTCAGAGTAGTCAGTTCATCTTATGTCCGTTGAGATTATCGTGGGTTTCATATCACATTGATGTTGCCAATTGAAAATACTATTGTATCTGAGCCCGAGTACTTACTGAGTTAATTTGGTTACATTGCTTTATTTTAAATTTCTGTCTTTCTCAGTTTGAAGAGATTAAAGCAAGACGTCATCACCTTGAAACCTCTATGTGATGTACACGCTTCACAAATAATGTTCATTAAAACATTCAAATAGGCCGGCTCCATCATTCAATTGGATTATTGATGATCCCAGCTCAACTTCATCTTCCCACGCTTTGCTCTAAATTCCTTCAAAACCTCACTGAACATAAGAAAACTATCAGAAAATTTATACAGAGATAGTAGGAACTGCCGATGCTGGAGAATCTGCTGTGTTCATTCAGCTTCACACCATGTTATCAGAAAATTTAAAATGATGCACAAACACAGCCTTCTGGAGGGAATTTCAGATTTCCCCTGTCTTCTGTATAGACAGCTGCTCCTGCTCAGCTTGGGTTCCAATATTAAGTATTAATCTTTTGTTCTGGATTCACCCCAAGAGGAAACAGTTCCTCTCTATTTATCCTAATGAATCTATTCATCATGTTAAATATTTTGTTGAGATCAATGTGGACCATCTAAACTGAAGAGATAAGCTATGTCCAGACAACCTGTCTCCATAACTTGACTCTTTAAGCCCTGCTATCATTCTGGTGAATCTACAATTTACCTCCTCAAAAGGCCTTCTCTGAGGCAAGCTGACCAAAACTGAACATTGAATTCCAGATGCAGTCTGGCCAAGCTTCATGAATTTGAAGTGCCTTGAGATAAAAGCAATCTTTTCTACTTGAACTCTATCCTGTAATGGTCTGTTTGTCTTGACACACCAATCTTTTAAAGCTCCTGGTCTCATCATTAAGGAGATCGGCCTCAGGCTTGTCCACATTGCGATGCTTTGACCCATTCCCCTTCTTTTTGTTTCTGCGCTGTATCCTCCTGACTTTTGAAGAGATAACTCGGTGAAAATGCAGAATTTCCTATTGACAGCTTTGTTTTTTCAAATATTATTGAAATTACAACATCTCCCTGGCGTACAGTCCTTCACGGTAAACTCAGCCGGTACAAGAATCGGACTCACACTATTGGTATCATTTTGCATCCCAAACCAGCCATCCAGCCAACTCAGCTAACCAACCAAGTATATGCTGAAATATTTCAAGTTGAATGTTATGGAAAGTGCATTAGAATTCAACTTTCCTCCTTACAACATATTCCGCTCTGAGGCATCTCAGAGAGCAATTTCCGTACTATTAGTATTTACTGCATACATACCATGCCAAACGTACAACCTTCGGGAATCTATGTCGTTTTGGCCACTAGGGTAGAATAGCTAAAAGGCTATGGTGATCCTTCCCCAGTATCATCTTTATTTTATATCCACCAAAGGCTCAGGCAGTACAAAAACTGTCTGGTTTGGAATTGAATGACACAGACCAGTCTGTGATATGCTATCTGATCTAAGTGATGAAGAAGACATTACTAGTAATCTCTGCATGCCAGATTAAAGGAAGGAATGGGAATCAGAGCTACCCACAACCGCTGCTCATAAGTGATATCTCTTTTCAAAAGGTTGCTATGCACAGTCACTCGGAGATATCAAGAGCTGCAGATGTTGGAGTCAGAGTCAACACAGTGTGGAGCTGGAGGAACGTGACAGGTCGGGCAGCATAAGAGGAGCAGAAAAATTGACGTTTCAGATTTACAACCCTGATAGAATGTATGGTCACTATTCTGTGCCCTGTGATGCTCCCACTGAGAACAAGTCAATTCTTGGTCTCATGACACTCCTGCAAATAGTGGGTGCTCAATTGGAGAACCAAATCCTGGCAGCTGGTGTTCTTTCTCAAATGTTGGCCTCATATAAGATGTGTGAAAGATATGTGAGCCCTCCGATGTTTGTTGGATGAGTGTGCATTCTGCTACATTCAAATACCATGACTCTTAACCTTAATCTTGAGGGGGCACGAGAAAGGCTTGGCAGAAGGAATCCGGGAAAACACAAAGGCATTTTACACTTACGTGAGGAATAAGAGAATGATCAAAGAAAGAGTAGGGCCGTTCAGGGATAGCGTAGGGAACTTGTGTGTGGAGCCTGAGGAGGTAGGGGAAGCCCTAAATGAATTTTTTGCTTCTGTCTTTACGAAAGAAACGAACTTTGCAGTGAATGAAACCTTTGAAGAGCAGGTGTGCATGCTGGAATGGATAGAGATAGAGGAAGCTGATGTGCTGAAAATTTTGTCAAACATTAAGATTGACAAGTCGCCAGGCCCGGACCAGATTTGTCCTCGGCTGCTTTGGGAAGCGAGAAATGCAATTGCTTCGCCACTTGCGAAGATCTTTGCATCCTCGCTCTCCACTGGAGTCGTACCTGAGGACTGGAGAGAGGCAAATGTAATTCCTCTCTTCAAGAAAGGAAATAGGGAAATCCCCGGCAATTATAGACCAGTAAGTCTCACGTCTGTCGTCTGCAAGGTGTTAGAAAGGATTCTGAGGGATAAGATTTATGACCATCTGGAAGAGCATGGCTTGATCAAATACAGTCAACACGGATTTGTGAGGGGTAGGTCTTGCCTTACAAACCTTATCGAGTTTTTTGAGGATGTGACTAGAAAAGTTGATGAGGGTCGAGCTGTGGATGTGGAGTATATGGACTTCAGTAAGGCATTTGATAAGGTTCCCCATGGTAGGCTCATTCAGAAGGTCAGGAGGAATGGGATACAGGGGAACTTAGCTGCTTGGATACAGAATTGGCTGGCCAACAGAAGACAGCGAGTGGTAGTAGAAGGAAAATATTCTGCCTGGAAGTCAGTGGTGAGTGGGGTTCCACAGGGCTCTGTCCTTGGGCCTCTACTGTTTGTAATTTTTATTAATGACTTGGATGAGGGGATTGAAGGATGGGTCAGCACGTTTGCAGACGACACAAAGTTCGGAGGTGTCGTTGACAGTGTAGAGGGCTGTTGTAGGCTGCAGCGGGACATTGACAGGATGCAGAGATGGGCTGAGAGGTGGCAGATGGAGTTCAACCTGGATAAATGCGAGATGATGCATTTTGGAAGGTCGAATTTGAAAGCTGAGTACAGGATTAAGGATAGGATTCTTGGCAGCGTGGAGGAACAGAGGGATCTTGGTGTGCAGATACACAGATCCCTTAAAATGGCCACCCAAGTGGACAGGGTTGTTAAGAAAGCATATGGTGTTTTGGCTTTCATTAACAGGGGGATTGAGTTTAAGAGTCGTGAGATCTTGTTGCAGCTCTATAAAACTTGGGTTAGACCGCACTTGGAATACTGCGTCCAGTTCTGGACGCCCTATTATAGGAAAGATGTGGATGCTTTGGAGAGGGTTCAGAGGAGGTTTACCAGGATGCTGCCTGGACTGGAGGGCTTATCTTATGAAGAGAGGTTGACTGAGCTCGGTCTCTTTTCATTGGAGAAAAGGAGGAGGAGAGGGGACCTAATTGAGCTATACAAGATAATGAGAGGCATAGATAGAGTTGATAGCCAGAGACTATTTCCCAGGGCAGAAATGGCTAGCACGAGGGGTCATAGTTTTAAGCTGGTTGGTGCAAAGTATAGAGGGGATGTCAGAGGCAGGTTCTTTACGCAGAGAGTTGTGAGAGCATGGAATGCGTTGCCAGCAGCAGTTGTGGAAGCAAGGTCATTGGGGTCATTTAAGAGACTGCTGGACATGTATATGGTCACAGAAATTTGAGGGTGCATACATGAGGATCAATGGTCGGCACAACATTGTGGGCTGAAGGGCCTGTTCTGTGCTGTACTGTTCTATGTTCTATGTTCTATAATGCCTCTGTTGTCAAGCAGAGTTATCCTGGTGTTTTGGTCAATACTAAGCTCTGAACTGATATTACTGAAGGGGTTTTCTGGTCACTGTGATGTTGCCGTTTGTGAGATCTCACTGTGCACAAATGGACTGCCGTGTTTCCACATTACGACAGTGACTCCAATTCTCAACTATTCTCTTGGCCAGAAGTTGTTTGGGATATCCTAAAGCTGTGAAATGCACAATGTTAAGAAGGAAAGCCTTCTCTTTCTTCCCTTTCATGACCTCAGGACATTCCAAAGCACTTTACAGCCAATGAAGTGTTTTGGCAGTAATCAGTTGGTAATACAGAACTTGAAAAAAATACATTTTGTTTATCCTTTTTATCTTGCACTTATTGGGGCAATTTGCAACAAGTGAAGGGAAAAGCTGTACACAAAGAGAGTGCTGATTCATTTGGAAGTGGAACCACATCAATATTTAGGAACAGGTACAGCAAATGGTTGAAGTAAAGATGAATAAAGCAATTACAGTGGACTCTGAGGTGTTTCCACAGGGAAAACACCAGGACTCACTTCTTATTTACTATAATAGTTGATCCTTTTACATTGTATTTGATGTGAATTGTCCTGTTAAGTCCAAGTTGAAAAACTATGGCAATATATGCCTTTTCTCAGCAGTATTCATATTTTGGAAGTGTAGTCACTATTGCAATGTCAGGAAATGCAGCAGTCAATTTAGGCACAGCAAACTGCTACAGTTAACAAAGCAATAGCGAGAAAAATTCATTCCCTCCACCAGTGATGGGAAGTAGCAGCTGTGCACATCATCTACAAAATCCCCTGCATAAATTCACCAAGGCTCTTTAGAAACCAACACTTTCATAAATACTACCATCTAGAAGGATAAGGGCAGCAAATTTATGGGAATACCACCACCTGCAAGTTGCCCTCCAAGCCATGGTTCAAGAAGGCAGCTCACCAACACCTTGTCAAGGGCAGCTATGAGTGGGCAATAAATACTGGCCAGCCAGCAGCAGCTCCACTCTAAGAATGAATACAAAAAAAACCCAGGTAATTTATTCAGTGCCAGTTCTTCCTTTCTTTAATGACTATTTAAAGTCTCTATTGATGGTATAACTAAAGCAGCACAAGCCCTTGTTTCCAACTGCTGCATCAAACACATAGCGTTCAAAATGTGCAACCAGAATTAATGACTGAACAGGCAGCCAAGTCAATATTTAGGAATAGGTTAAGCAAGTGGTCAAAGTAAGGATGAATAAAGCATTCACTGGAACAGAGTGGGCACATGGGATTAAGACTCATGTCCATGTAGAGGGTAAAATCTTTATACAAAAACGTTGGTTAGAGTGAGTGGCAACTGTTTGCCTTTATTCACATCTTTAATGGATTCTAAGGCATGTCTCAGAAACTGATACTGCAATAACAAGTAGATAGTAGCAAGGGGAAGAGGTAGGTTTTCATCAGACTGATGTTCTATGTCATTAGCGAACTTCTGGAAGAGCTTTACATTCTACTTCAATATTCAAAGGGGAGACCAAAACCTCTCCAAAGTAACGCCACTGATTATATCAAATGATTATATCAAATATCACAAGGTACACACACACACACACACACACACACACAGTATCTATATTGTAATTTCCACGTCATTTTCATTGTGATTGTGTTGAGGTCAAAAGGCATGGAATTGTCACAGCAAACCTCAAACTGCTGAAGTCTGGCAGAAATCCAAGAATCATCCCAACTGAAATAAAATGCACCTTTCAATCTGTAAAGACATGTCACAGCACAGGAGTTGACATAGGTGCAGTTGGAATTTTGAGTTTTATCATTAAGAGAATAAAAATGTCTCATCATTTTAATTTGTCATACCAACTTGCAGAGAAATCACGTACTACACATCTGGCATGATAGTAAAATAACAGTGGGGCACATAGATGCTCTACAATAGAGATAACAAGGTGTAGAGCTGGATGTACACAGCAGGCTAAGCAACATCAGAGGAGCAGGAAGGCTGATGTTTCAAGCCAAGACCCTTCTTCAGAAATCTTTGACATGATTTTGGAGTATCGTGGAAATTTGCAGCAATGGAAGGAGAGCATTTGGCCCAGCGCATCTTTGCCAGCCAAATTAAAACTATCAAGTTGAATCCTGTTTTCCAGCTCTTGGCCCTCTACATTAATGTTAGTTCAAATACAGATCCAAGTTATTTTTAAACTCTAGCAGCTTTTATGTCTTCAGTTGCAAAACTTTATGGACACTCTCGACACTCTTCTAAATATTTTGTCCCATCCTCTCCTAAAAACACTGCTTCGTGTTTTTGGCTGCAAAGTAAGTGACCACGGTCTCAGTCAAGAAACCAGTCAGTCCCTTGTATTATCATGGGAGGTGGAGACAGAACACTGGGCTTAGCCAGGATCTGTACTTCCATTAGCATTGCACACACCACACAGAGTTCCCAATTTAATAAAGAAAAGTTCTAATTATGTGGATTATGCTGGCAAAGTCACCATTTTATTGCCCATTTTTATGAACTATTTGCTATACTACTTCAGAAGGCAAGTAAGGGCCAACTGCCTCAGGGCTGAATTACACAAGACTCTGGGTTCCCCACCTCTTTGACTAAAAGCACAGAGGTGGGGAAGTCTGCCAAGCTCTGCAACCATCTGATGGGTTGATTGCTCCGCTTATACATGAAGATGTCCTGCCTCAGAGAGATTCAGGCCAGTAAGAGATTGGCAGCATTCCAGCACTGTACCAGCAGCACCACCAGAAGACGTGGTCATTACTGGTATTGCACTTGGGACTTAGACAATTGTTCCAGATTCAGCTCACCAAGTGAGAAGAATTGGTAGGCCCCAGTGAGGATACGTTGGGGAGTTGGGGTGTTGTCAGAATTTTGAAGACTGGTGATAGGCAAGGCATTACATATGACCCTCTAATGGGAGCATGGGCTAATTTAGAAGAGACAGTCACCATCTGCCACCCCACCCTCAAACCCAGCCCCAACACAGCTACCTGTTGGGTATTTGGCGTTAGGCCTCTCCAGCCATTTAAATCCCAATGATACCGCACCCTCCCACCTCGACTTATTGCCTAATAACAACAGCATGTATGCATCTTGCATTGGTAAAAGTAAAATGTCTCACAATATTTCAAAGGAGGAATGATCTAATCAAACGTGACACTGGCGATATCAACACAGGTAACCGCTCTGGTATTTTATAACCAATAATGTAAAGGAGAACATGGTCGGTGGGGGGGTGGTGGTGGTGGTAAAGGAGTGGTGAGGTTTATGGAAGAAATTCCAGAGCTTAAGGCATTGTCAGCTGAAGGCATGGTCACCAATTATGGAGCACCAATAGACATGAAGACAGACTTTGTGAAGCATGGAGATTTTCATTATCTGTCCCAAGGAAAATAGCATCATCATCACAGATATGATCATTATTGGTAAACATTGATACAGTGTTGCATTCAGTCAGTGAACTTAGAGAACCAACAGAGAGAAATCCAACAAATGCACAGGCCACGCATTCAAAATCTAAACTCAACAGGGATCATGAGGTCAAAGGGAGAGTCAACCCACAAAGGTTCTCAACACCAGAGAATAAGCCAGAAAATTACAAATCAAAGTACTGTGTGTGACATGATAAATCAGTAAGAAACTATTTTTAAAGGGACATAGTGTCTTCTCCTGAAAGACTTCCACTGCA
Organism: Stegostoma tigrinum; assembly: GCF_030684315.1. Taxonomy (NCBI): domain Eukaryota; kingdom Metazoa; phylum Chordata; class Chondrichthyes; order Orectolobiformes; family Stegostomatidae; genus Stegostoma; species Stegostoma tigrinum. The sequence goes on along the minus strand of NW_026728128.1, from coordinate 232,852 downwards.
TCCAACAATTGGAGTCTTGTGGAACACAACTGCAGCAGCTCTTCATAACTGGATAGCAGAGCAGCGCATCTCCAGATTATGACAGAATCTCATCCTGGCAAATAATGCTTTTAGTTTATTCCATCATCCTTAATCACAATATGTTTTACTCATGTAGGAGCAAGTCACATCAAAATAAATTAACATTTTCCCACGATTTACTCACAGTGTACCCTTCAAATCCCATTATTCTTTTATTTTTAACAAAATATCTGGAGTGAAGCTTTAGGCAAATATAGAACTGAATAAGATTCCCCCTCCCACATTGTGGCGTACATTATCAAGTTTCCAGTTAAGCGATACATAAATGTTTCAGAAATCCTCACTGTGCCTTGTTCGGAAAGGGTTGCCTTTTCCTCCTCCTTGCAGCCAGGATAGCTGGGAAGAGACATTACTCCTGCGTCTCAGACAATCTTTCCGAAAATACTGTTATTACTACATCATAGATCAGCCAGCTCGAGGTCTCCCCCGTTTAATGCTGGTTAATTTTAGAATTGAAATCTATCAATTAAAGCGTCTCCCAGCAAAACTGCTTCTAATTACCAGATCTGCAGCATCTATTGCTTTGTCATCAACAGGCACTTGTCAGCCCATCAATCAAGGGGTTAAATTTAAAATAGCCCCGGTCGTTTGGGGCGTGCGAGCCAGTTAGCATCCGGCAGTAAGGGAACAGCGTCAGAGGGCTGCAAGCTAACGGGGTCCGAATCATGTTGCCAAACCACTGCCCGGGTGTGGAGTCACTGCATTTGTCACATCCAAGTCCCCCCTCACGTCTCTAGGCTCTCTTTGCAACACAGCAGCAACAACCTGCACAGAGTGGGTCAAACAAGATCTCCAGTTTGCACTTCCTCAGAAGCGAGACTCTGAGCTATTACCTTCTTGACAGCTTTCCACTAGAATTGGCTGTTTAACCATCTTAGTCACTGGCCTGATATTCTCTGGTCGGGCACTTTTTTTGCCGAAACAGAACAGTGCAAACCTCCAGAACCACCTTTCCCCTTATACTAACTGATTCTGTGCGTTGTATCTCAACCGTGGATTCGCTACAAACCATCTGCACTCTCTTGCCCGGTTGATAGGGAATCTAGGATTCCCAGTATTGACCTTATCAATCCTCAACGTCCAATCTGCGCCGTTAGGAGCAGAAAGCGCCGGCTTGGGAAGCTAAGGGATGCAGGGGAGAGAGGGAGGATGTCTGAGGGAGAGAGAGAACGCACTATTCAGGCTAATGCTACATTCCCACCGATTGCACTGTATCAAGAGTCGCTAACAGCATCGGTCAAGATAGGAGAGCCCATATTGAACAACAGACCAAACTCCCTCCCCTCCTACTCCACAATAACAGGACATTTGCAAAACACACACACACACACACAAAAACGCAGGCACATTCACATCAGCCAATGGAACGGTGTGTAAAGGGTACTCGCTTTGCCTTGTTTCGGCCTTTGCAACAGCTTCTGCACTGCAGCTACATCTTCGGTTTTGACAGCTTGCAGTAATTCCTGATCTTTCCCCATGGCTTGTTGATGTGTGTGTGTTTATGTGCGTGTTTTTATATCCGATGCATCTTACGTTTTAGGAGCTGAAGCGAGAGAGAGAGAGAGACACACACACACACACAGAAGGAGGAAGACTATGCCTGGCAGTGTGTGTGCATAGAGGCAGGGACAGGAGGAGAGCGACCGATGGGTGAAAGGCATAGACAGCCTCGTCTCTTGTATCACAAACCAAAACAGCTCTCTCTCCCAAGATAATAAAATGTGAGGCTGGATGAGCGCAGCAGGCCAAGCAGCATCTCAGGAGCACAAAAGCTGACGTTTCGGGCCTAGACCCTTCATTAGAGAGGGGGATGGGGAGAGGGAACTGGAATAAATAGGGAGAGACGGACCGAAGATGGAGAGTAAAGATAGGTGGGGAGGTAGGGAGGGGATAGGTCAGTCCAGGGAAGACGGACAGGTCAAGGAGGTGGGATGAGGTTAGTAGGTAATTGGGGGTGCGGCTTGGGGTGGGAGGAAGGGATGGGTGAGAGGAATAACCGGTTAGGGAGGCAGAGACAGGTTGGACTGGTTTTGGGATGCAGTGGGTCGGGGGGGAAGAGCTGGGCTGGTTTAGGGATGCGGTGGGGGAAGGGGAGATTTAGCATCCCTAAACCAGCCCAGTTCGTCCCCTCCCCCCACTGCACCACACAACCAGCCCAGCTCTTCCCCCACCCCACCCACTGCATCCCAAAACCAGTCCAACCTGTCTCTGCCTTCCTAACCGGTTCTTCCTCTCACCCATCCCTTCCCCCCCCACCCCCCCACCTCCCCGCAAGCCGCACCTCCATCTACCTACTAACCTCATCCCACCTCCTTGACCTGTCCGTCTTCCCTGGACTGACCTATCCCCTCCCTACCTCCCCACCTATCTTCTTTACCCTCCATCTTCGGTCCGCCTCCCCCTCTCTCCCTGTTTATTCCAGTTCCCTCTCCCCATCCCCCTCTCTGATGAAGGGTCTAGGCCCGAAACGTCAGCTTTTGTGCTCCTGAGATGCTGCTTGGCCTGCTGCGTTCATCCAGCCTCACATTTTATTATCTTGGCATTCTCCCGCATCTGCAGTTCCCATTATCTCAGCTCTCTCTCCCCTTCCCCACCCCGGATTATTGCAAATAAAAAGGACAACACAAAATCCTCCTTGCTGTCCCCCCCGGAGAGCCTGGTGGCTGCATTAAGTACACAGCGGCGATGCCATGGTTCTTCAGTCCGTCCTCACTCCCATCGCGTTTCGCAGCCGCTGCCTCACGCTCTCTCTCCCTCCACAAGAGCTGAGATCTGCTTTCAATGCTCCTACCCTGCCGCATGGCGGAGGAAGATTGTACAGGAGCCAAATCATCACATCCCTCTCATACCAAATAGGACAGATCCTGGGACAAGACAGGTTTATTTCTGGAAGCGCTCTCAAAGGAAACCCCTACCAAGGAGTGCGTGTTGGGGGTGGGGTGGGGTCGGAAAGGGGTGGAACTAATCCTTTTAAAATCTCTGGTTTGTAACCATTTTCTGAAAATAACACCGCTTTACTTTCTAACATCCCGCTAATCCTTCCCACCATTGCAATATCTGTATTTATTGGTCGATAGACAAGAATTGAACAGGTGAAACTGCACATTTAAACATTATGCTCGTCACAATATTAACTGATGGAAATGGATGCTGTAACTTCAACTTGGCCGGGACTGTTCCAAACTCTCTATCATCCTGGATTAAGAACTGCAAGGTAATGCAGCGTTGGTACCTGGTCCCTTTTCACTGGGGGTTGCCAACCTGCTGTCTCAGGAGTCAGCATAGCATTTGGCGATTGCAATTTTACGCTGCAAATAGCGCCAATTTGAAAATAATACCGGCGTCTCCGGAAGTGAATTAAACTTGGACAAGAAGCAAATGCGGCTTCCATCAATCATTCCACCCGCCACCACAGCCCTCTCCCACTTCTTACGCCCCTTCAATTATACTTAACACACAAATACAGCTCAATTCCGATGAGATGTGAGGCTGGATGAACACAGCAGGCCAAGCAGCATCTCAGGAGCACAAAAAGCTGACGTTTCGGGCCTAGACCCTTCATCAGAGAGGGGGATGGGGGGAGGGAACTGGAATAAATAGGGAGAGAAGGGGAGGGGGACCGAAGATGGAGAGTAAAGAAGATAGGTGGAGAGAGTGTAGGTGGGGAGGTAGGGAGGGGATAGGTCAGTCCAGGGAAGACGGACAGGTCAAGGAGGTGGGATGAGGTGAGTAGGTAGCTGGGGGTGCGGCTTGGGGTGGGAGGAAGGGATGGGTGAGAGGAAGAACCAGTTAGGGAGGCAGAGATAATGGGAACTGCAGATGCTGGAGATTCCAAGATAATAAAATGTGAGGCTGGATGGACACAGCAGGCCAAGCAGCATCTCAGGAGCACAAAAGCTGACGTTTCGGGCCTAGACCCTTCATCAGAGAGGGGGATGGGGGGAGGGAACTGGAATAAATAGGGAGAGACGGACCGAAGATGGAGAGTAAAGAAGATAGGTGGAGAGGGTGTAGGTGGGGAGGTAGGGAGGGGATAGGTCAGTCCAGGGAAGACGGACAGGTCAAGGAGGTGGGATGAGGTTAGTAGGTAGCTGGGGGTGCGGCAAGGGGTGGGAGGAAGGGATGGGTGAGAGGAAGAACTGGTTAGGGAGGCAGAGACAGGTTGGACTTGTTTTGGGATGCAGTGGGTGGGGGGGAAGAGCTGGGCTGGTTGTGTGTTGCAGTGGGGGGAGGGGATGAACTGGGCTGGTTTAGGGATGCAGTGGGGGAAGGGGAGATTTTGAAACTGGTGAAGTCCACATTGATACCATATGGCTGCAGGGTTCCCAGGCGGAATATGAGTTGCTGTTCCTGCAACCTTCGGGTGGCATCATTGTGGCAGTGCAGGAGGCCCATGATGGACATGTCATCAAGAGAATGGGAGGGGGAGTGGAAATGGTTTGCGACTGGGAGGTGCAGTTGTTTGTTGCGAACTGATGCGGCTGGGAGGTGCAAACAACTGCACCTCCCAGTCGCAAACCATTTCCACTCCCCCTCCCATTCTCTTGATGACATGTCCATCATGGGCCTCCTGCACTGCCACAATGATGCCACCCGAAGGTTGCAGGAACAGCAACTCATATTCCGCCTGGGAACCCTGCAGCCATATGGTATCAATGTGGACTTCACCAGTTTCAAAATCTCCCCTTCCCCTACTGCATCCCTAAACCAGCCCAGTTCGTCCCCTCCCCCCACTGCACCACACAACCAGCCCAGCTCTTCCCCCCCGCCCACTGCATCCCAAAACCAGTCCAACCTGTCTCTGCCTCCCTAATCGGTTCTTCCTCTCACCCATCCCTTCCTCCCACCCCAAGCCGCACCCCCAGCTACCTCCTCACCTCATCCCACCTCCTTGACCTGTCCGTCTTCCCTGGACTGACCTATCCCCTCCCTACCTCCCCACCTACACTCTCTCCACCTATCTTCTTTACTCTCCATCTTCGGTCCGCCTCCCCCTTTCTCCCTATTTATTCCAGTTCCCTCCCCCCATCCCCCTCTCTGATGAAGGGTCTAGGCCCGAAACGTCAGCTTTTGTGCTCCTGAGATGCTGCTTGGCCTGCTGTGTTCATCCAGCCTCACATTTTATTATCTTGGAATCTCCAGCATCTGCAGTTCCCATTATCTCTCAATTCCGATTAGCACGTCTCGTTATTTTTTCACTCCCTTCCCCGCCACGTTAACCAGTTATCACTGAGCACCCTGGCTGGTTCCTTATCTGGTCAATCCATAATTGTACATCCCCTCTGTGGTCTGGGATCAAGCTAGTTATTTGGGAATTATCTCCACACCTGTCTGGAAGGCAGTGTCTTGTTCTCCCTGGGTTATTTTTAATCTGGAAGCAATGCTAAATGATGCTGTCTGACTTGGGGTCATGCTTGTCATCAAGATTTGTATGTGCACTCTGCGCAGGGTGGCAATTAACTCGGAAATGTTTTCACCTAGCGGCTGAACGGCTCTAAGTGTCTGCACCCCTCTCATGTGTGTAAATTATCACCGACATGTAAATCTCTGATGGTTCTAATTTGGGATACCACATTATCAATGAGTTATTTTCCGTGTCTTAAGATCCAATAACGTCAGTATCCACTTGCCCACATCATTTGGATGCTTGAGATAGTCGCAGGTAACAGAGAAGGTTGAAAAGGACAAAGATGCTGTTGTGCTGTGCATGGGCTATCCAAAAGCATTTTGTACAATTTTTGAAGAAAATCTTAGAATGAAAGGGACAGCAGCAAAATGGATCCAAAATTGTCTGAGGGATAAGAAAGAGAGTGTAATATAACAAAGTGTGTAGCTGGATGAACACAGCAGGCCAAGCAGCATCTCAGGAGCACCAAAGCTGACGTCAGCTTCTGTGCTCCTGAGATGCTGCTCAGCCTGCTGTGTTCATCCAGCTCCACACTTTGTTATCCTGGATTCTCCAGCATCTGCAGTTCCCATTATCTCTGATCACAAGAAAGAGAGTGTGATGGGTGTTTTTCTGATTGAGAGGATGTTTGTTGTGGAGTTCCCCTGAGGCTGGTATTGAGACCCTTGCTTTCCTGATAGGTACATAAATGATCCAGGCTTGGGTGTGCAGGGGACAACATTGTACTGCACAGATGACACAAAACTCCAATGTACCGTGACCTGTTATGAGACATAGAGTCATAGAAATGTACAGCACAGTCGTTGGTCCATTTCATGGGCGCCATTAGACTTTCATTCCTGGGTGTTGTTTTTAAATTGAAATTGGATTCAAACATGCGTCATGGTGAAAGTTGATTCTGATTACCTGAATCTCCGGATTACTAGTCCAGTGATGTTGTCACAATGCCTCCATTTATGAGAATGATTCTCAGGGATGAGAAACTCAGTTATGAGGATTTTTTCAAGGTACTGGGACTGCTTTCCTTGGAAACTTGATAGAAACTTTCCAAAACCATGAGTGCTCAGGAGAAAGCAGATAGGAATAAAATGCTTCAGAGATAGTAGGAACTGCAGATGCTGGGGAATCTGAGATAACAAGGTGCTGAGCTGGATGAACGCAGCAGGCCCAGCAGCATCAGAGGAGCAGGAAGGCTGGCATTTCAGGCCGAGACCCTTCTTCATTTTTCTGAAGAAAGTTCAGAAAGCTCTTCATCCAGTTCTACACCTTGTTATCTAGGAATAAAATGTTCCCACTCCTAAAATGAATCTAGAACCAGAGGGCACAGTTTCAAAGATGCGAACAAAAGAAGCAAATGGGCAGTGAGAAAAAATACTTTATTCAGCCAGTGAGTGATCTGGGCCTGGAATCCACTGCCTGGAAATGTGGTGGTTGCAGATTCAGCGAAAACACGCAAGAGGGATGGTTACTTAAACAGAAAAAAAAATACATGCAGGGTTTTTGGAAAAAGGTAGAAGATTGGCCTTAAATTAGAGTGCTCAGAGAGCTTGGCAAGTATGATGGGCTGAATGTCCTCCTTCTGCGTTGTAGCAATTCTGCGTTTCTGCCAGGTTCACTCTTCTGTTGTGGGCAGTGATGGATGGCATTTTTGCAGGCAATCACGTAGGTGCTGGATTTTGTACATGACGGGTAGAATTTAACACCCCTCTCTTTATGCGGGGTTTGAGCTGGAGAGTGTAAGTACGGACCTGACTGTCTTTCAAGTTTTACCCTGATGCAGTCTCGATTGGGAAGGCTGGTAAATGTTCTTTACTCCCCTGAGTGGGCAATTAATAACTTAGGCTGAACAAATATCACACAGAAAGTTTGAGAAGTAAAACTCTTAATTACAGAATCCCTACAGTGTACAATCAGACCCTTTGACCCAACATTGACCTTTGCAGCATTCCACCCACACCCATTCCACTATAACCCACCTAACCCACACATACCTGGACACTCTGGGCAACTTAGCATGGCCAAGCCATCTAACCTGCACATCTTTGGACTGTGGGAGGAAACTGGAGCACCCAGAGGAAACCCATGCAGACATATACAGAATGTGCAAACTCCACACAGACAGTCACCTGAGGTTGGAATTGAACCTGGGTCCCTGGAGCTGTGAGGCAGCAGTGCTAACCATTGATCCGCCATGCCATATTAGTAGCGATGGCAAACAGATAGCACCTGACTACCTTTTCTTACAACCTCCTGATTCCCTGGCCAGAAAACCTCTCCCACGACCCCAATTTGTTCACGACTCACTAATAGCATTGGATTAATTGCAGTACCAGCATCAGCCACCCTTCCTGGTGGCACCACCTGCAATGGCGAGACACTAGTCTCTGTTTGGCCAGCATCTCTCAGTGAGTGGGGTTTTAGCCACAGACTGCCCCCGAATGGTTAAGTGCTCGGTTGGCACTTCATTCACTGGAACTTTCCTGACAAGGTAACCTGGGGTTCATGTCAGTTCTCCAAGTGCTAGGTATAATCCCTGTCATCTGATTCACATTCTGATGGAAGTATGCGTAATGCTGCTTGGATGCTAATGGTATATGTTTTGACCTCAGTATTCCAGTTACAATCCTCTCTTAATCCAGTGCAGTGAGGATAGAGATATCACCAACTACTTACAGGTTAGATGCAAGTGGATTTCCGCTGACTCTTGTAAAAGTGTTTCGTGGTTTTCAGAGCTGTTTAAGCCAGCTGAAATCTCTCAGGAATGGGGAAGCATTCCCTGACTGTGAGGATACTGCACAAGTCAACAACAGGGCTACAGTAGTGGCTGTCCCCTCAGACAAGCATGACTGAGAGAATGGACAGAAATCACACAGAGCAGGACAGGTGACTGGAATAAGGTGAATGATGAAGGAGACAACGATTCTCAGTGGGATACCTGAATCTCCAGAGTCTGAATGGAGCCATTTTTCCCGTCGTGAAGAACTGTGCGTGAGCTTTCACCTTAGTACAGACATCCTCACTGGAATTGATCACTTCTGAAACTGGAACTACAACCTCCAAGCAGGGTCACAAGGTCATGGCCAGAGGATGGGAAGATTCCAGGCTGGCCCAAAGATTACTTGCAAAATTTTCCAGCTTGTCATTTTTCCTGTTCCCATAAGGACCTGTAATGGGAATCAAAATTACATGAAAATCAAGTACATTTCAGTTTTCCTTGTCAGAGAGCAGCAGGATACTGAACAGAAGACTTTGTAATAATTCTTCAATATTCTGCCCTGCCATCCTCATTTGAACAACTTGAAGTAATGAGGAGGTGACAAGAGCCTTTGTTTGATGACGAGGTCCATATGGGAGTGTGTATTACACACTCAGAGGGGCTGCATAAAGTACCACAGGAAATGTAATGGTGCAGACCACTGGAGTAGTTCAATGTTGTTTCTGCTGCCTGGAGCACTCTGGGGCAGTCCTGCAGGACAGAGAAGGGCCGGTGTCGTCATGATTCTTGATAGTCTCCAACCTTGGCATCATGAGGGTACGCTGTCGCTGCCAGTGATAGGGCACCAGCTGAGAAAGAGGAGGAGTTGGAAGCAGTGAGGAGGTAACCATTGCAGCTTTTTTGTTGCCAGACTTTCTGTGATCCACTCGACCAACTGTAATACAGGTAAATGTAAGCTCAAATTCCACTAACAAGGCTGAACCTTCCCTCTCCTTGGCTGTTGACTACCACTGCACCACTTGTCTACAAACAACAGTAAATGCCATCACAATATCGATATTTCAAAACAATAATGTTGAACAATCTATGCCATAATGCATGCAAATATCAACTGCCCTCATTTATTTCCTTCATACCAGTATTACAGGTGCCTTTTTCTTGCTTAATGCTCCCACAGAGTGCGATCCCTGTGACTGTGGCACTGCAGGTGAAAGCTGATGATTTTTATTGTGTTTATTCTGAGTAACTCTAGCTCCAGAAGGGCCCACCCAGGACTGTACCACAACAGCAAGGTGTGGCAGAAATCAGGGCTGGCTGGCTGACCAGCAATGTTAGCAAGGGCACTAACAAGGCAAAGGATTGGCAATAAGGGAAGGACACTTGCAGACAGGTGGTTCATGACCCATTGCATCACTGCCACTTCTTGCTGTGACTGTCACCCCCACCACCCCACCACCACCCAGCCCTGGGCAGCAGTGCTGGAAATGCACTGCACTTTGAGCACTGGAATTGCTGGGCATGATGACATGAGTCTGACCTTGCAGCCATTTCATTGGCTTCTGCTTTTTCTGGAGCAGAGATACCAATCATGACTCAATCTGTAACTGTTCCCATCAGGTTGGCCACAACTCAGTGCTGGAGTGGATGGGTTCCAAACACTGCGCCAGATTGAAGCCAGAGTCTTTCATGCTCCGTGACATTAATGGCAGGCTTTCTAACCTGCCAATGCACCAATCCTTCTTCTGTCGGCCACCCCATCCCCATTGCAGTTCTCATCTGAATCCCCTGTAGCTGAAATGGAGTGTGACTTCATCCTCTGGTGAACTGGCTCCAATTCCTTGAGACCTCACTGCAGGTCACTCATGCTCAGTGTCCGAAATGAGGAATAACTGGTTGAGGGACAGAGTGGTTGAGGAAAGAAATTCCAGTGTTAGTACCTTGGCAGCTCACAGCAATGCCACCTGTGAGCTAACTACAACTGGAAATGTTCAGGAATGAGTTAGTGTAAGACTGTAGATAGCTCTGAAAACTAGGAGACTGGAGGGGATTACAGAGATTAGGGGAGGGATTCAAGACCGTGGAGGGATTTGAAACCGAAACTAGAGTTTATTAATTAATATTAAAATTGAGGATTTGCTGAACTTGGAATTGATGCAGGTCACGGGGCACAGGGTGTGCTATGAACGGTTAACATAAACAGCAGAAGACCCTGATTTTATCGAGAATAGAAAGCGAGAGGTGCGCAGGGTGCACTGGAATAATTAAGTGCAAAGGGACCAATAGCAAAAATGCCTGTTTCAGCAACAAATAAACTGGGATTGGAACAAAGTAAGATGTTACAACAGCATTCGTTTGATCGTTCTTTGTGAAAGGGGTGGGGAGCGGTTGTGAGGAAAGAAGGGGTGAGGGCAGGACATTTCCATAATTCTTCTTTCTTTGAATTAGAGTTTCTTTATTTAGTTTTACTGTCTTCTGTCCCTGTAGAGTGCACTGGGTTAATGGCAGGAAACGTACAAGGAGGAGTCCCCTCAGTGACAGCCAACTGTGTGAGAGCTATTAAAAGAGGAATTACTAAATAATGGTTACTAAATCTGGAGAACTATGATTTTGATTACTAATGAGATTTATCAGCTCTGGTTTCTTTCAGTTGACAGCAAGAGGTTTGTTGATGAATCTCTAACATTCACAGCTTTGACTTTCATCCAACTTTCCACAAGGGGTGGGGGTGGGGGGTTCGTGAATGGAAGGAGCTGCCAACAGATGTGGTCGAGGCAGATAAAATTGCTGGATTGAAAAGACATTTGGACAGGTACACAATTAGGAAAGGTTTAGACGGATCCCAAACACAGGCAAATGGGACCGGTTAAGTTTGGGACACCTGATCAGTACAGACGAGTGGGACTGAAGGTCCTGATCCTGTGCTGTATGACTCTATGAATCTATGACTGAAGAGCTAACTAGATGTGTGCATGAGGGCAATGCATTTGATACAGTCTACTTGGGCTTCAGCAAAGCTTTTGACAAGATCCCCCATTTGAAGACTGTTAGAACAGGAAACAGTCCATGGGATCCGAGGGCACATGTGCACAGGAAATCATAATTCATGTAATTTGAATGAGTTTTTTAAAGTAGTAATCAAGAGCATTGATTAAGGCAGAAAGATGGACGCATATGGGCTTCAGTAAGGCGTTCAAGAAGGTTCCTCACGGTAGTCCAAGAGGGAAGTTAAATCACACGGAGCACAGGGAGAGCTAGCCATAGAACATAGAACATTACAGCACAGTACAGGCCCTTCGGCCCTCGACCTTGTGCCGACCTGTCATGCCGATCTCAAGCCCATCTAACCTGCACTATTCCATGTACGCCCATATGCTTATCCAATGGCGACTTAAATGTACGTAAAGTTGGCAAATCTACGACCGTTGCAGGCAAAGCGTTCCATTCCCTTACTACTCTCTGAGTAAAGAAACTACCTCTGACATCTGTCCTATATCTTTCACCCCTCAATTTAAAGCTATGCCCCCTCGTGTTCGCCATCACCATCCGAGGAAAAAGGCTCTCCCTATCCACCCGATCTAACCCTCTGATTATTTTATATGTCTCAATTAAGTCACCTCTCAACCTTCTTCTCTCTAATGAAAACAGCCTCAAGTCCCTCAGCCATTCATTCTAAGACCTTCCCTCTATACCAGGCAACATCCTAGTAAATCTCCTCTGCACCCTTTTCAAAGCTTCCACATCCTTCTTATAATGCGGTGACCAGAACTGTACACAATACTCCAAGTGCACCAGAGTTTTGTACAGCTTCACCATAACCTCTTGGTTCCGGAACTCGATCCCTCTATTAATCAAAGCTAAAACACTGTATGCCTTCTTAACGGCCCTGTCACCCTGGGTGGCGACTTTCAAGGATCTGTGTTCATGGACACCGAGATCTCTCTGCTCATCCATACTACTAAGCATCTTACCATTAGCCCTGTACTTTGCCTTCTGGTTACTCCTACCAAAGTGCATCACCTCACACTTGTCTGCATTAAACTCCATTTGCCACCTCTCAGACCAGCTCTGCAGCTTATCTATGTCTCTCTGCAACCAATCCTTTGTCACTATCCACAAGTCCACCGATCTTAGTGTCATCTGCAAATTTACTAACCCATCCTTCTACGCCCTCATCCAGGTCATTTATAAAAATGACAAACAGCAGTGGACCCAACACCCACCCTTGCGGTACACCACCAGTAACTGGTCTCCAGGATGAACGTTTCCCATCAACTACCACCCTCTGTCTTCTTTCAGCAAGCTAATTTCCGATCCAAACTGCTATATCTCCCACAATTCCATTCCTCTGCATTTTGTACAATAGTCTGTTATGGGGAACCTTATCGAACGTCTTGCTGAAATCCATATACACCACATCAACCGGTTTACTCTCATCCACCTGTTTGGTCACCTTCTCAAAGAACTCAATAAGGTTTGTGAAGCACGACCTTCCCTTCACAAAACCGTGCTGACTATCCCGAATCAATTTATTCTTTTCTAGATGATTGTAAATCCTATCCCAGATAACCTTTTTCAACACTTTACCGACAACTGAGGTAAGGCTCACTGGCCGACAATTACCATGGTTGTCTCTACTCCCCTTCTTGAACAAGGGAACCACAATTGCTATCCTCCAGTCATCTGGCACTATTCCTGTAGACAATGATGAGTTAAAGATCAATGCCAAAGGCTTGGCAATCTCCTCCCTGGATTCTCAGAGGATCCGAGGATAAATCCCATCCGGCCCAGGGAAAATTGCTATCTTCACCCTCTGTAGGATTTCAAAACCCTCTTCCTTGTGAAACTCAATCCCACTTAGTCCAGTAGCCTGTATGTCTGTATTCTCCTCGACAACATTGTGGTTTTCTAGAGTGAATACTGTTGAAAAATATTCATTTAGCGCTTCCCCTATCTCATCTGACTCCACACACAACTTACCACTATTATCCTTGATTGGGCCTCATCTTACTTTTGTCATTCTTTTCTTCCTTAAATACCGATAGAAAGCCTGAGGGTTTACCCTGATCCTATCCGCCAACAACTTCTCATGTCTCCTCCCGGATCTTCTGAGCTCTCTCTTTCGGTCTTTCCTGGCTACCTTGTAATCCTCAATCACCCTAACTGAGCCTTCACATCCGAAAGTAACAGAAGCCTTCTTCTTCCTCTTGACCAGAGATTCCACTTCCTTCGTAAACCACGGCTCCCGCACCCTACAGCTTACTCACTGCCTGACAGGTACATACTTATCTAGGACACACAGGAGCTTTTCCTTGAATAAGCTCCACATTTCTATTGTGCCCATCCACTGCAGTTTCCTTCCCCATCCCATGCTCCCTAAATCTTGCATAATCTCTTCGTAATCGCCTTTCCCCCAGCTATAACTCTTGCCCAGTGGTGTACACCTATACCTTTCCATACCTGAAGTAAACATAACAGAATTGTGATCGCTATCACCAAGGTGATCAACTACTTCGAAATCTAACACCTGGCCAGGATCATGACCCAGTGCTGATGTGGTCACTGCACCCCAATGCCAGCAGTCAAAACATCCCATTTCACTCAGTCACTGCATCCCACTTCCCTCAGTCACTGCATCCCATTTCACTCAGTCACTGTATCCCGTTTCTCACTGAGGCTGCATTCAATTTCCGTCAATCACTGCATCCCATTTCCGTCACTCAAGGAATCCCATTTCCCAGAGTCACTGCATCCCATTTCCCTCAGTCGCTGCATCCCATTTCCCTCAGTCGCTGCATCCCATTTCCCTCAGTCGCTGCATCCCATTTCACTCAATCACTGCAGCTCCTTCACCACAGTCACTGCGTCCAATTTCCATCAGTCACTGTTTCCCATATCTCACAGATGCTGCATTCAATTTCCCACACTCACTGTATCCCATTTCCCATCGTCAGAGCATCTCCTTTCCCTCAGTCTCTGCATCGCATTTCACTCAGTGATTGCATCCCATTTCCCTCAGTCACTGCATCCCATTTCACTCAGTCACTGCATCCCATTTCACTCAATCACTGCATCTCCTTCACCAGAGTCACTGCATCCCATTTTCATCACTCACTGTTTCCCGGATCTCACAGACGCTGCGTTCAATTTCCCACACTCACTGCATCCCATCTCACTCAGTCACTGCATCCCATTTCCATCAGTCACTGCATCCCATTTCCATCAGTCACTGGTTCCCGTATCTCACAGACGCTGCTTTCAATTTCTGACACTCACTGTATCCCATTTCCCATAGACACAGCATCTCCCTTCCCTCAGACTCTGCATCTCATTTCAATCAGTGATTGCATCCTCCTTCCCATAAATACTGCATCCCATTTCGCTCAGTCACTGCATCTCATTTCACTTGGTCACTGCATCCCATTTCCCTCAGTCACTGCATCCCATTTCCGTCAAACAAGGCATCTCATTTCACTCAGTCACTGCAGTTCATGTCGCTCTGTCACTGCATCCAATTTCCATCATTCAGTGCATCTCATTTCACTCAGTCAGTGCATCTCATTTCCCTCAGACACTGCATCTCATTTCCCTCAGTCACTGCACCCCAAGCCCGCTCGGGCACTGCATCCCATTTCACACAGTCACTGCATCCCATTTCACACAATCAGTGCATCTCATTTCCCTCAGTCACTGCATCCCATTTCCTTCAGTCACGGCAACCCATTTCCCTGAGTCACTGCATCACATTTCCCTCAGTCACTGCATCCCATTTCACACAATCACTGCATCCCAATTCACTCAGTCACTGTAACGCATTTCCCACCGTCACTGCATCCCATTTCCATCAGTCACTCTGTCCCATTTCCATCAGTCATTGCAACCCATTTTCCCTCAGTCACTGCATCCCATTTCATACAATCACTGCATCCCATTTCATTCAGTGACTGCATCACATTTCACTCAGTCACTGCATCCCATTTCACTCAGACACTGCATCCCATTTCACTCAGTCACTGCATCCCATTTCCCTCAGTCACTGCATCTCATTTCCCTCAGTCACTGCATCTCATTTCCCTCAGTCAGTGTATCCCATTTTCCTCAGTCACTGCATGCCATTTCCGTCAGTCACTGAATCCCATTTCACTCAGTCACTGCATCCCATTTGCGTCCGTCACTGCATCCCATTTCACCCAGTCCCTGCATCCCATTGCACTCAGTGATGCATCCCATTTCAAGCAGTCACTGCATCACATTTCACTCTGTCACTGCAGCACATTTCACGCAGTCACTGCATCCCATTTCACGCAGTCACTGCATCCCATTTCACGCAGTCACTGCATCCAATTTCACGCAGTCACTGCATCCAATTTCACTCAGTCGCTGCATCCCATTTCACTCAGTCGCTGCATCCCATTTCACTCAGTCGCTGCATCCCCTTCACCACAGTCACTGCATCCCATTTCCATCAGTCACTGTTTCCCGTATCTCACAGACAGTGCATTCAATGCTTCTTACTTCACTCAGTCACTGCAGCTCATCTCGCTCTGTCACTGCATCCAATTTCCAACAGTCAGTGCATCTCATTTCAGTGTCAGTGCATCTCATTTCACTCAGTCAGTGCATCGCATTTCACTCAGTCAGTGCATCGCATTTCACTCAGTCAGTGCATCGCATTTCACTCAGTCACTGCATTGCATTTCACTCAGTCACTCCTTCCCAGTACCTCAGTCACTGCATCCCATTTTCTTCAGTCACTGCATCCCATTTCCATCAGTCACTGTTTCCCGTATCTCACAGACGCTGCATTCAATTTCCCACACACAGTGCATCCATCCCATTTCCCATAGTCACAGCATCTCCTTGCCCTCAGTCTCATCATCTCATTTCACTCAGTGATTGCATCCTTCTTCCCACAAATACTGCACCCCATTTCCCTCAGTCACTGCTTCCCATTTCCCTCAGTCACTGCATCCGATTTCACTCAGTCACTGCATCCCATTTTACCCAGTCACTGCATCCCATTGCATTCAGTGATGCATCCCATTTCACTCAGCGACTGCATCCCATTTCCCTCAGTCACTGAATCCCATTTCCCTCAGTCACTGCATCCCATTTCCCTCAGTTACTGCATCGCATTTCACTCAGTCACTGCATCCCATTTCACTCAGTGACTGAATCACATTTCACTCAGTCAGTGTATCACATTTCACTCAGTCAGTGCATCCCATGTCCCTCAGTCACTGCATCCCATTTCATTCAGTCAGTGTGTCCCTTTTCGTTCTGGCACTGTATCCCATTTCCCTCAGTCACTGCACACCAAGCCCGCTCGGGCAGTGTTTCCCTATTGACTCAGTCACTCCTTCCCAGTACCTCTGTCACTGCAGCTCACGTCACTCTGTCACTGCATCACATTTCCATCAGACAGTGCATCCCATTTCCCTCAGTCACTGCATCACATTTCCATCAGACACTGCAGCTCATGTCACTCTGTCACTGCATCCAATTTCCATCGGTCACTGCATCCCATTTCACCCAGTCCCTGCATCCCATTGCACTCAGTGATGCATCCCATTTCAAGCAGTCACTGCATCACATTTCACTCAG
The DNA here is from genome assembly GCF_030684315.1 of Stegostoma tigrinum. Lineage (NCBI taxonomy): Eukaryota > Metazoa > Chordata > Chondrichthyes > Orectolobiformes > Stegostomatidae > Stegostoma > Stegostoma tigrinum. The sequence goes on along the minus strand of NW_026728128.1, from coordinate 216,047 downwards.
TCACTGCTTCACATTTCACTCAGTCACTGCCTCACATTTCACTCAGTCACTGCCTCACATTTCACTCAGTCACTGCATCACATTTCACTCAGTCACTGCTTCCCATTTCACTCAGCCACTGCATCACATTTCACTCAGTCACTGCATCACATTTCACTCAGTCACTGCTTCCCATTTCACGCAGCCACTGCATCACATTTCACTCAGTCACTGCATCACATTTCACTCAGTCACTGCATCACATTTCACTCAGTCACTGCATCCCATTTACTCAATCACTGCAACTCCTTCACCACAGTCACTGCATCACATTTCCATCAGTCACTGTTTCCTGTATCTCACAGACGATGCATTCAATTTCCCACACTCACTGCTTCCCATTTCCCTCAGTCACTGCATCCCATTTCCCTCAGTCACTGCATCTCATTTCCCTCAGTCACTGCATCCCATTTTCCTCAGTCACTGCATGCCATTTCCGTCAGTCACTGAATCCCATTTCACTCAGTCACTGCATCCCATTTGCATCCGTCACTGCATCCCATTTCACTCTGTCACTGCATCCCCTTTCACTCTGTGAGTGCAGCAGAGTTCACTCTGTCACTGCAGCACATTTCACGCAGTCACTGCATCCCATCTCACTCAGTCACTGCATCCCATTTCCATCACTCACTGCATCCCATTTCCATCAGTCACTGGTTCCCGTATCTCACAGACGCTGCTTTCAATTTCTGACACTCACTGTATCCCATTTCCCATAGACACAGCATCTCCCTTCCCTCAGACTCTGCATCTCATTTCAATCAGTGATTGCATACTACTTCCCACAAATACTGCATCCCATTTCGCTCAGTCACTGCATCTCATTTCACTTGGTCACTGCATCCCATTTCCCTCAGTCACTGCATCTCATTTCCGTCAAACAAGGCATCTCATTTCACTCAGTCACTGCAGTTGATGTCGCTCTGTCACTGCATCCAATTTCCATCATTCAGTGCATCTCATTTCACTCAGTCAGTGCATCTCATTTCCCTCAGACACTGCATCTCATTTCCCTCAGTCACTGCACCCCAAGCCCGCTCGGGCACTGCATCCCATTTCACACAGTCACTGCATCCCATTGCACACAATCAGTGCATCTCATTTCCCTCAGTCACTGCATCCCATTTCGCTCAGTCACGGCAACCCATTTCCCTGAGTCACTGCATCACATTTCCCTGAGTCAATGCATCCCATTTCCCTCAGTCACTGCATCCCATTTCACACAATCACTGCATCCCAATTCACTCAGTCACTGTATCGCATTTCCCACCGTCACTGCATCCCATTTCCATCAGTCACTATATCCCATTTCCATCAGTCATTGCAACCCATTTTCCCTCAGTCACTGCATCCCATTTCATACAATCAGTGCATCCCATTTCATTCAGTGACTGCATCACATTTCACTCAGTCACTGCATCCCATTTCACTCAGTCACTGCATCCCATTTCCCTCAGTCACTGCATCTCATGTCCCTCAGTCACTGCATCCCATGTCCCTCAGTCACTGCATCCCATGTCCCTCAGTCACTGCATCCCATGTCCCTCAGTCACTGCATGCCATTTCCGTCAGTCACTGAATCCCATTTCACTCAGTCACTGCATCCCATTTACTTTCGTCACTGCATCCCATTTCACTCTGTCACTGCATCCCCTTTCACTCTGTGAGTGCATCAGAGTTCACGCAGTCACTGCATCCCATTTACTTTCGTCACTGCATCCCATTTCACTCTGTCACTGCATCCCATTTCACTCTGTCACTGCATCCCATTTCACTCTGTCACTGCAGCACATTTCACGCAGTCACTGCATCCCATTTCACTCAGTCACTGCCTCACATTTCACTCAGTCACTGCATCACATTTCACTCAGTCACTGCATCACATTTCACTCAGTCACTGCATCACATTTCACTCAGCCACTGCATCACATTTCACTCAGCCACTGCATCACATTTCACTCAGTCACTGCATCACATTTCACTCAGTCACTGCATCACATTTCACTCAGTCACTGCTTCCCATTTCACTCAGTCACTGCTTCCCATTTCACTCAGCCACTGCTTCCCATTTCACTCAGCCACTGCATCACATTTCACTCAGTCACTGCATCACATTTCACTCAGTCACTGCATCACATTTCACTCAGTCACTGCATCCCATTTACTCAATCACTGCAACTCCTTCACCACAGTCACTGCATCACATTTCAATCAGTCACTGTTTCCTGTATCTCACAGACGATGCATTCAATTTCCCACACTCACTGCTTCCCATTTCCCTCAGTCACCGCATCCCATTTCCGTCAGTCACTGCATCCCATTTCCATCAGTCACTGCATCCCATTTCACCTCGTCCCTGCATCCCATTGCATTCAGTGATGCATCCCATTGCACTCAGTCACTGCATCCCATTTCCCTCAGTCACTGCATCCCATTTCACGCAATCCACTGCATCCCAATTCCCTCAGGTCACTGCATCCCATGTCCCTCACTCACTGCATCCCATTTCACTCAGTCAGTGCGTCCCTTTTCGGTCAGGCACTGTTTCCCATTTCACTCAGTCACTGTGCCCCAAGCCCGCTCGGGCACTGAATCCCTATTAACTCAGAAACTCCTTCCCAGTACCTCCTTCACTGCAGCTCATGTCACTCTGTCACTGCATCCCATTTCCCTCAGTCACTGCATCCCATGTCCCTCAGTCACTGCATCCCATGTCCCTCAGTCACTGCATCCCATGTCCCTCAGTCACTGCATCCCATTTCACTCAGTCACTGCATCCCATTTCACTCAGTCACTGCATCACATTTCTCTCAGTCACTGCATCACATTTCACTCAGTCACTGCATCACGTTTCACACAGTCACTGCATCCCATTTCACTGAGTCACTGCATCTCCTTCACCACAGTCACTGCATTACATTTCCATCAGTCACTGTTTCCCGTATCTCATAGGCGCTGCATTCAATTTGCCACACTCACTGCATCGCATTTCCCAGAGTCAAAGCATCTCCTTTCCCTCAGTCTCTGCATTGCATTTCACTCAGTCAATGCTTCCCATGTCTCTCAGTAACTGCATCCCATGTCCCTCAGTCACTGCATCGCATTTCCCTCAGTCACTGCATCTCATTTCATTCAGTCACTGTATCCCATTTCCCTCAGTCACTGCATCTCATTTCAGTCAGGCACTGTATCCCATTTCCCTCACACACTGCACCCAAAGTCCGCTCGGGCACTGCATCCCCATGAACTCAGTCACTCCTTCCCAGTACCTCAGTCACTGCATCCCATTTCCATCAGGTACTGCATCACATTTCCATCAGACACTACAGCTCATGGCACTCTGTCACTGCATCCCATTACACTCAATCACTGCGTCTCCTTCACCACAGTCACTGCGTCCAATTTCCATCAGTCACTGTTTGCTGTATCTCACAGACGCTGTATTCAATTTCCCACCCTCACTGCATCCCATTTCCCATCGTCACAGCATCACCTTTCCCTCAGTCTCTGCATCGCAATTCACTCAGTGATTGCATCCCATTTCCCTCAGTCACTGCATCCCATTTAGCTCAGTAACTGCATCCCATTTCCGTCAGTCACTGCATCCCATTTCCCTCAGTCACTGCATCCCATTTCACTCAGCCACTGCATCCCATTTCACTCAGTCACTGCATCCCATTTCCCTCAGTCAGTGTATCCCATTTCCCTCAGTCACTGCATCCCATTTCACTCAGCCACTGCATCCCATTTCACTCAGCGACTGCATCACAGTTCACTCAGTGACTGAATCACAGTACACTCAGTGAGTGCATCATATTTCACTCAGTGACGGAATCACATTTCACTCAGTGACTGAATCACATTTCACTGAGTCACTGCGTCGCATTTCACGCAGTCACTGCATCGCATTTCACGCAGTCACTGCATCGCATTTCACGCAGTCACTGCATCGCATTTCACGCAGTCACTGCATCACATTTCACTCAGTCACTGCATCCCAATTCACTCAGTCACTGCATCGCCTTCACCACAGTCACAGCATCCCATTTCCATCAGTCACTGGTTCCCGTATCTCACAGACGCTGCATTCAATTTCCGACACTCACTGTATCCCATTTCATATAGACACAGCATCTCCTTTCCCACAGTCTCTGCATCTCATTTCAATCAGTGATTGCATCCTACTTCCCAAAAATACTGCAACCCATTTCCCTCAGTCACCGCATCCCATTTCCCTCAGTCACTGCATCCAATTTCCATCAGTCACTGCATCCCATTTCACCTAGTCACTGCATCCCATTGCACTCAGTGACTGCATCGCATTTCACTCAGTCACTGCATCCCATTTCCCTCAGTCACTGCATCCCAATTCCCTCAGGTCACTGCATCCCATGTCCGTGTGTCACTGCATCCCATGTCCGTGTGTCACTGCATCCCATGTCCCACAGTCACTGCATCCCACGTCCCTAAGTCACTGCATCCCATGTCCCTCAGTCACTGCATCCCATTTCACTCAGTCAGTGCGTCCCTTTTCGGTCAGGCATTGTATCCCATTTCCCTCAGTCACTGCAACCCAAGCCCGCTCGGGCACTGATTCCCTATTAACTCAGTCAGTCCTTCCCAGTACCTCTGTTACTGCATCCCATGTCCCTCAGTCAGTGCATCCCATGTCCCTCAGTCACTGCATCCCATATCCCTCAGTCACTGCATCTCATTTCACTCAGTCATTGCATCCCATTTGACTCAGTCAGTGCGTCCCTTTTCGGTCAGGCACTGTATCCCATTTCCCTCAGTCACTGCACCCCAAGCCCGCGCGGGCACTGATTCCCTATAAAGTCAGAAACTCCTTCCCAGTACCTCCTTCAATGCAGCTCATGTCACTCTGTCACTGCATCCCATTTCCCTCAGTCACTGCATCCCATGTCCCTCAGTCACTGCATCCCATTTCACTCAGTCACTGCGTCCCATTTCACGCAGTCACTGCATCGCATTTCACGCAGTCACTGCATCGCATTTCACGCAGTCACTGCATCCCATTTCACTCAGTCACTGCATCACATTTCACTCAGTCACTGCATCCCAATTCACTCAATCACTGCATCTCCTTCACCACAGTCACAGCATTCCATTTCCAGTCACTGGTTCCCGTATCTCACAGACGCTGCATTCAATTTCCGACACTCACTGTATCCCATTTCCCATAGACACAGCGTCTCCTTCCCCAAAGTCACTGCATCTCATTTCAATCAGTGATTGCATCCTACGTCCCACAAATACTGCATCCCATTTCGCTCAGTCACTGCATCACATTTCACTCAGTCACTGCATCACATTTCACTCAGTCACTGCATCCCATTTTAACTCAGTCACTGCATCCCATTTCCCTCAGTCACTGCATCCCATTTCCGTCAGTCACTGCATCTCATTTCACTCAGTGATGCATCCGATTTCACTCAGTGATGCATCCCATTTCACTCAGTCACTGCATCCCATTTCCCTCAGTCACTGCATCCCATTTCACTCAGTCACTGCATCCCATTTCCCTCAGTCACTGCATCCCATTTCACTCAATCACTGCATCTCCTTCACCACAGTCACTGCATCCCAATTCCCTCAGGTCACTGCATCCCATGTCCCTCAGTCACTGCATCCCATTTCACTCAGTCAGTGCGTCCCTTTTCGGTCAGGCACTGTATCCCATTTCACTCAGTCACTGCGCCCCAAGCCCGCTCGGGCACTGAATCCCTATTAACTCAGAAACTCCTTCCCAGTACCTCCTTCACTGCAGCTCATGTCACTCTGTCACTGCATCCCATTTCCATCAGTCACTGCATCCCATTTCCATCAGTCACTGGTTCCCGTATCTCACAGACGCTGCATTCAATTTCCGACACTCACTGTATCCCATTTCATATAGACACAGCATCTCCTTTCCCACAGTCTCTGCATCTCATTTCAATCAGTGATTGCATCCTACTTCCCAAAAATACTGCAACCCATTTCCCTCAGTCACCGCATCCCATTTCCCTCAGTCACTGCATCCAATTTCCATCAGTCACTGCATCCCATTTCACCTAGTCACTGCATCCCATTGCACTCAGTGACTGCATCGCATTTCACTCAGTCACTGCATCCCATTTCCCTCAGTCACTGCATCCCAATTCCCTCAGGTCACTGCATCCCATGTCCGTGTGTCACTGCATCCCATGTCCGTGTGTCACTGCATCCCATGTCCCACAGTCACTGCATCCCACGTCCCTAAGTCACTGCATCCCATGTCCCTCAGTCACTGCATCCCATTTCACTCAGTCAGTGCGTCCCTTTTCGGTCAGGCATTGTATCCCATTTCCCTCAGTCACTGCAACCCAAGCCCGCTCGGGCACTGATTCCCTATTAACTCAGTCAGTCCTTCCCAGTACCTCTGTTACTGCATCCCATGTCCCTCAGTCAGTGCATCCCATGTCCCTCAGTCACTGCATCCCATATCCCTCAGTCACTGCATCTCATTTCACTCAGTCATTGCATCCCATTTGACTCAGTCAGTGCGTCCCTTTTCGGTCAGGCACTGTATCCCATTTCCCTCAGTCACTGCACCCCAAGCCCGCGCGGGCACTGATTCCCTATAAAGTCAGAAACTCCTTCCCAGTACCTCCTTCAATGCAGCTCATGTCACTCTGTCACTGCATCCCATTTCCCTCAGTCACTGCATCCCATGTCCCTCAGTCACTGCATCCCATTTCACTCAGTCACTGCGTCCCATTTCACGCAGTCACTGCATCGCATTTCACGCAGTCACTGCATCGCATTTCACGCAGTCACTGCATCCCATTTCACTCAGTCACTGCATCACATTTCACTCAGTCACTGCATCCCAATTCACTCAATCACTGCATCTCCTTCACCACAGTCACAGCATTCCATTTCCAGTCACTGGTTCCCGTATCTCACAGACGCTGCATTCAATTTCCGACACTCACTGTATCCCATTTCCCATAGACACAGCGTCTCCTTCCCCAAAGTCACTGCATCTCATTTCAATCAGTGATTGCATCCTACGTCCCACAAATACTGCATCCCATTTCGCTCAGTCACTGCATCACATTTCACTCAGTCACTGCATCACATTTCACTCAGTCACTGCATCCCATTTTAACTCAGTCACTGCATCCCATTTCCCTCAGTCACTGCATCCCATTTCCGTCAGTCACTGCATCTCATTTCACTCAGTGATGCATCCGATTTCACTCAGTGATGCATCCCATTTCACTCAGTCACTGCATCCCATTTCGCTCAGTCACTGCATCACATTTCACTCAGTCACTGCATCACATTTCACTCAGTCACTGCATCCCATTTTAACTCAGTCACTGCATCCCATTTCCCTCAGTCACTGCATCCCATTTCCGTCAGTCACTGCATCTCATTTCACTCAGTGATGCATCCGATTTCACTCAGTGATGCATCCCATTTCACTCAGTCACTGCATCCCATTTCCCTCAGTCACTGCATCCCATTTCACTCAGTCACTGCATCCCATTTCCCTCAGTCACTGCATCCCATTTCACTCAATCACTGCATCTCCTTCACCACAGTCACTGCATCCCAATTCCCTCAGGTCACTGCATCCCATGTCCCTCAGTCACTGCATCCCATTTCACTCAGTCAGTGCGTCCCTTTTCGGTCAGGCACTGTATCCCATTTCACTCAGTCACTGCGCCCCAAGCCCGCTCGGGCACTGAATCCCTATTAACTCAGAAACTCCTTCCCAGTACCTCCTTCACTGCAGCTCATGTCACTCTGTCACTGCATCCCATTTCCCTCAGTCACTGCATCCCATGTCCCTCAGTCACTGCATCCCATGTCCCTCAGTCACTGCAACCCATTTCACTCAGTCACTGCATCCCATTTCATTCCGTCACTGCATCCCATTTCTCTCAGTCACTGCATCACATTTCACTCAGTCACTGCATCATGTTTCACACAGTCACTGCATCCCATTTCACTGAGTCACTGCATCTCCTTCACCACAGTCACTGCATTACATTTCCATCAGTCACTGTTTCCCGTATCTCATAGGCGCTGCATTCAATTTGCCACACTCACTGCATCGCATTTCCCAGAGTCAAAGCATCTCCTTTCCCTCAGTCTCTGCATTGCATTTCACTCAGTCAATGCTTCCCATGTCCCTCAGTCACTGCATCCCATGTTCCTCAGTCACTGCATCGCATGTCCCTCAGTCACTGCATCGCATGTCCCTCAGTCACTGCATCTCATTTCACTCAGTCACTGCATCCTATTTCCCTCAGTCACTGCATCTCATTTCACTCAGGCACTGTATCCCATTTCCCTCACACACTGCACCCCAAGTCCGCTCGGGCACTGCATTCCCATGAACTCAGTCACTCCTTCCCAGTACCTCAGTCACTGCATCCCATTTCCATCAGGTACTGCATCACATTTCCATCAGACACTACAGCTCATGGCACTCTGTCACTGCATCCCATTTCCCTCAGTCACTGCATCTCCTTCACCACAGTCACTGCATCCCATTTCACGCAGTCACTGCATCACATTTCACTCAGTCACTGCATCATACTTTACTCAGTCACTGCATCGCATTTCACTCAATCACTGCGTCTCCTTCACCACAGTCACTGCGTCCAATTTCCATCAGTCACTGTTTGCTGTATCTCACAGACGCTGCATTCAATTTCCCACCCTCACTGCATCCCATTTCCCATCGTCACAGCATCACCTTTCCCTCAGTCTCTGCATCGCAATTCACTCAGTGATTGCATCCCATTTCCCTCAGTCACTGCATCCCATTTAGCTCAGTCACTGCATCCCATTTCCGTCAGTCACTGCATCCCATTTCCCTCAGTCACTGTATCCCATTTCACTCAGCCACTGCATCCCATTTCACTCAGCCACTGCATCACAGTTCACTCAGTGACTGAATCACAGTACACTCAGTGAGTGCATCATATTTCACTCAGTGACGGAATCACATTTCACTCAGTGACTGAATCACATTTCACTCAGTCACTGCGTCGCATTTCACGCAGTCACTGCATCGCATTTCACGCAGTCACTGCATCACATTTCACTCAGTCACTGCATCCCAATTCACTCAGTCACTGCATCTCCTTCACCACAGTCACAGCATCCCATTTCCATCAGTCACTGGTTCCCGGATCTCACAGACGCTGCATTCAATTTCCGACACTCACTGTATCCCATTTCCCATAGACACAGCATCTCCTTTCCCACAGTCTCTGCATCTCATTTCAATCAGTGATTGCATCCTACTTCCCAAAAATACTGCATCCCATTTCCCTCAGTCACCGCATCCCATTTCCCTCAGTCACTGCATCCAATTTCCATCAGTCACTGCATCCCATTTCACCTAGTCACTGCATCCCATTGCACTCAGTGATGCATCCCATTGCACTCAGTGACTGCATCCCATTTCACTCAGTCACTGCATCCCATTTCACTCAGTCACTGCATTTCCTTTCCCCGAGACGCTGCATCTCCTTACGCCGAGACACTGCATCCCATTTCCATTAGACACTGCATCCCATTTCCAACAGAAAATGCATCCCATTTCACTCAGTCACTACATTCAATTTCCTTCAGTCACTGCATCCCATTTCCATCAGTCACTGCATCACATTTCTGTCAATCACTGGATCCCATTTCACTCAGTGATGCGTCCCATTTCACTCAGTGACTGCAACACATTTCACTCAGAGACTGCATCCCATTTCACTCAGAGACTGCATCCCATTTCACTCAGTCACTGCTTCCCATTTCACTCAGTCACTGCATCCCAATTCTCTCAGTCACTGCATCACATTTCACTCAGTCACTGCATCACGTTTCACACAGTCACTGCATCTCCTTCACCACAGTCACTGCATTCCATTTCCATCAGTCACTGTTTCCCGTATCTCATAGGCGCTGCATTCAATTTCCCACACTCACTGCATCCCATTTCCCATAGTCACAGCATCTCCTTTCCCTCAGTCTCTGCATTGCATTTCACTCAGTCAATGCTTCCCATGTCCCTCAGTCACTGCATCCCATGTCTGTGTGTCACTGCATCCCATGTCCCTCAGTCACTGCATCTCATGTCCCTCAGTCAGTGCATCCCATGTCCCTCAGTCACTGCATCCCATTTCCATCAGTCAGTGCATCACATTTCTGTCAATCACTGGATCCCATTTCATTCAGTGATGCGTCCCATTTCACTCAGTGACTGCAACACATTTCACTCAGTGACTGCATCACATTTCCATCAGACAGTGCATCCCATTTCCCTCAGTCACTGCATCACATTTCCATCAGACACTGCAGCTCATGTCACTCTGTCACTGCATCCAATTTCCATAAGTCACTGCATCTCATTTAACTCATTCACTGCATCCCATTTCAGGCAGTCACTGCATCCCATTTCCATCAGTCACTGCACCCCTATTCACACAGTCACTGCATCCCAGTTCACACAGCCACTGCATCCCATTTCACACAGCCACTGCATCCCATTTCACACAGCCACTGCATCCCATTTCACAGAGCCACTGCATCCCATTTCACTCAGTCACTGCATCCCATTTCCCTCAGTCACTGCATCCCATTTCCCACAGTCACTGCATCACATTTCCATCAGACACTGCAGCTCATGTCACTCTGTCACTGCATCCAACTTCCATCAGTCACTGCATCCCATTTCACCCACTCCCTGCATCCCATTGCACTCAGTGATGCATCCCAATTCAAGCAGTCACTGCATCACATTTCCATCAGTCACTGTTTCCCGTATCTCACAGACGATGCATTGAATTTCCCAAACTACTGCATCGCATTTCACTCAGTCACTGCATCCCATTTCACGCAGTCACTGCATCCCATTTCCCTCAGTCACTGCATCCCATGTCCGTGTGTCACTGCATCCCATGTCCCTCAGTCACTGCATCCCATGTCCCTCAGTCACTGCATCCCATTCCCCTCAGTCACTGCACCCCAAGCCCGCTCGGGCACTGATTCCCTATTAACTCAGTCACTCCTTCCCAGTGCCTCTGTCACTGCAGCTCATGTCACTCTGTCGCTGCATCCCATGTCCCTCGATCACTGCAATACCATGTCCCTCTGTCACTGCATCCCATGTCCCTCAGTCACTGCATCCCATTTCACTCAGTCAGTGCGTCCCTTTTCGGTCAGGCATTGTATCCCATTTCCCTCAGTCACTGCAACCCAAGCCCGCTCGGGCACTGATTCCCTATTAACTCAGTCACTCCTTCCCAGTACCTCTGTTACTGCATCCCATGTCCCTCAGTCACTGCATCCCATGTCCCTCAGTCACTGCATCCCATTTCCCTCAGTTACTGCATTTCATTTCACTCAGTCACTGCATCCCATTTCCGTCAGTCACTGCATCCCATTGTCCTCAGTCACTGCATCCCATTACCCTCAGTCACTGCATCCCACTTCACTCAGTCACTGCATCCTATTTCACTCAGTCACTGCATCCCATTTCCGTCAGTCACTGCATACCATTTCCCTCAGTTACTGCATTCCATTTGACTCAGTCAATGTTTCTCATTTCACTCAGTCACTGCATCCCATTAACTTCAGTCGCAGGATCCCATTTCAAACAGACACTGCATCCCATTTCCGTCAGTCACTGCATCCAATTTCCCTCAGTCAGTGCATACCATTTCCATCAGTCACTGCATCCCGGTAACTCAGTCTCGGCATCTCATTTCCCTCAGTCACTGCATCCCATTTCCCTCAGTCACTGTATCCCATTTCACTCAGTCACTGCATCCCATTTCACTCAGTGACTGCAACACATTTCACTCAGTCACTGCATCCCATTTCATTCAGCCACTGCATCCCATTTAACTCAGTCAGTGCATCCCATTTCACTCAGTCAGTGCTTCCCATTTCACTCAATCACTGCATCCCATTTCACTCAATCATTGCATCTCCTTCACCACAGTCACTGCATCCCATTTCCCACAGTCACAGCATCTCCTTTCCCTCAGTCTCTGCATCGCATTTCACTCAGTCGATGCATCCCATGTCCCTCAGTCACTGCATCCAATGTCCCCCAGTCACTGCATCCCATGTCCCTCAGTCACTGTATCCCATTTCCCTCAGTCACCGCATCTCATTTCACTCAGTCACTGCATCCCATTTCACGCAGTCACTGTATCCCATTTCCCTCAGTCACCGCATCTCATTTCACTCAGTCACTGCATCCCATTTCACACAGTCACTGCATCCCATGTCCCTCAGTCACTGCATCCCACGTCCCTCATTCACTGCATCCCATGTCCCTCATTCACTGCATCCCACATCCCTCAGTCACTGCATCACATGTCCCTCAGTCACTGCATCCCATGTCCCTAAGTTACTGCATCCCATTGCCATCAGTCACTGCATCTCATTTCACTCAGTCAAAGCATCCCATTTCCCTCATTCACTGTATCCCATTTCCCTCAGTTACTGCATTTCATTTCACTCAGTCAATGTATCTCATTTCACTCAGTCAATGTATCTCATTTCACTCTGTCACAGCATCCCATTTCACTCAGTCACTGCACCCCAAGCCCGCTCGGGCACTGCATCCCTATTAACTCAGTCACTCCTTCCCAGTACCTCAGTCACTGCATCCCATGTCCCACAGTAACTGCATCACATTTCCATCAGGCACTGCAGCGCATGTCACTCTGTCACTGCATCCAATTTCCATCAGTCACTGCATCTCATTTCACTAATTCACTGCATCCCATTTCCCTCAGTCACTGCATCCCATTTCATTCAGCCTCTGCATCCCATTTAACTCAGTCAGTGCATCCCATTTCACTCAATCACTGCATCCCATTTCACTCAATCATTGCATCTCCTTCACCACAGTCACTGCATCCCATTTCCAACAGTCATTGTTTCCCGTATCTCACAGACGCTGTATTCAATTTCCCACACTCACTGCATCCCATTTCCCACAGTCACAGCATCTCCTTTCCCTCAGTCTCTGCATCGCATTTCACTCAGTCGATGCATCCCATGTCCCTCAGTCACTGCATCCAATGTCCCTCAGTCACTGCATCCCATGTCCCTCAGTCACTGCATCCCATGTCCCTCAGTCACTGCATCCCATGTCCCTCAGTCACTGTATCCCATTTCCCTCAGTCACCGCATCTCATTTCACTCAGTCACCGCATCCCATTTCACGCAGTCACTGCATCCCACGTCCCTCAGTCACTGCATCCCACGTCCCTCATTCACTGCATCCCACGTCCCTCATTCACTGCATCCCACGTCCCTCAGTCACTGCATCCCATGTCCCTCAGTCACTGCATCCCATGTCCCTCAGTTACTGCATCCCATTGCCATCAGTCACTGCATCTCATTTCACTCAGTCAAAGCATCTCATTTCCCTCATTCACTGCATCCCATTTCCCTCAGTTACTGCATTTCATTTCACTCAGTCAATGTATCTCATTTCACTCTGTCACAGCATCCCATTTCACTCAGTCACTGCACCCCAAGCCCGCTCGTGCACTGCATCCCTATTAACTCAGTCACTCCTTCCCAGTACCTCAGTCACTGCATCCCATGTCCCACAGTAACTGCATCACATTTCCATCAGGCACTGCAGCGCATGTCACTCTGTCACTGCATCCAATTTCCATCAGTCACTGCATCCCATTTCACTCAGTCACTGCATCTCCTTTCCACAGTCACGGCAATCCCATTTCACTCACTCACTGCATCCCATTTCACTCAGTGACTGAATCACATTTCACTCAGTCACTGCATCCCATTTCAAGTAGTCACTGCATCCCATTTCATTCAGCCTCTGCATCACATGTAACTCAGTCAGTGCATCCAATTTCACTCAGTCAGTGCTTCCCATTTCACTCAATCACTGCATCCCATTTCACTCAATCATTGCATCTCCTTCACCACAGTCACTGCATCCCATTTCCAACAGTCATTGTTTCCCGTATCTCACAGATGCTGTATTCAATTTCCCACACTCACTGCATCCCATTTCCCAGAGTCACAGCATCTCCTTTCCCTCAGTCTCAGCATCGCATTTCACTCAGTCGATGCATCCCATGTCCCTCAGTCACTGCATCCCATGTCCCTCAGTCACTGCATCCCATTTCCCTCAGTCACCGCATCCCATTTCCCTCAGTCACTGCATCCCACATCCGTGTGTCACTGCATCCCATGTCCGTGTGTCACTGCATCCCATGTCCCTCAGTCACTGCATCTCATGTCCCTCAGTCAGTGCATCCCATGTCCCTCAGCCACTGCATCCCATTTCATTCAGTCAGTGTGTCCCTTTTCGTTCAGGCACTGTATCCCATTTCCCTCAGTCACTGCACACCAAGCCCACTCGGGCAGGGTTTCCCTAGTGACTCAGTCACTCCTTCCCAGTACCTCTGTCACAGCATCCCATGTCCCTCAGTCAGTGCAACCCATGTCCCTCAGTCACTGCATCCCATGTCCCTCAGCCAGTGCATCCCATTTCACTCAGTCAGTGCATCCCATTTCACTCAGTCAGTGCATCCCATTACCCCAGTCACTGCATCCCATTACCCCAGTCACTGCATCCCATGTCACTCAGCCACTGCATCCCATTTCAGTCAGTCAGTGCATCCCATTACCCCAGTCACTGCATCCCATTACCCCAGACACTGCATCCCATGTCCCCACAGTCACTGCATCCCAATTCCCTCAGTCACTGCATCCCATGTCCCTCAGTCACTGCATCTCATGTCCCTCAGTCACTGCATCTCATGTCCCTCAGTCACTGCATCCCAATTCTCTCAGTCACTGCATCCCATTTCTCTCAGTCAGTGCGTCCCTTTTCGTTCAGGCACTGTATCCCATTTCCCTCAGTCACTGCACACCAAGCCCGCTCGGGCAGTGTTTCCCTATTGACTCAGTCACTCCTTCCCAGTACCTCTGTCACTGCAGCTCATGTCACTCTGTCACTGCATCACATTTCCATCAGACAGTGCATCCCATTTCCCTCAGTCACTGCATCACATTTCCATCAGACACTGCAGCTCATGTCACTCTGTCACTGCATCCAATTTCCATAAGTCACTGCATCTCATTTAACTCATTCACTGCATCCCATTTCAGGAAGTCACTGCATCCCATTTCCATCAGTCACTGCATCCCTATTCACACAGTCACTGCATCCTAGTTCACACAGCCACTGATCCCATTTCACACAGCCACTGCATCCCATTTCACACAGCCACTGCATCCCATTTCACTCAGTCACTGCATCCCATTTCACTCAGTCACTGCATCCCATTTCACTCAGTCACTGCATCCCATTTCACAGAGTCACTGCATCTCCTTTCCTTCAGTCACTGCGTCACATTTCACTCAGTGACTGCAACACATGTCACGCAGAGACTGTATCCCATTTCACTCAGTCACTGCATCCCATTTCCCTCAGTCACTGCATCCCATTTCCCACAGTCACTGCATCCAATTTCCATCAGTCACTGCATCCCATTTCACCCACTCCCTGCATCCCATTGCACTCAGTGATGCATCCCAATTCAAGCAGTCACTGCATCACATTTCCATCAGTCACTGTTTCCCGTATCTCACAGACGATGCATACAATTTCCCAAACTACTGCATCGCATTTCACTCAGTCACTGCATCCCATTTCACGCAGTCACTGCATCCCATTTCCCTCAGTCACTGCATCCCATGTCCGTGTGTCACTGCATCCCATGTCCCTCAGTCAGGGCATCCCATGTCCCGAAGTCACTGTATCCCATGTCCCTCAGTCACTGCATCCCATTGCACTCAGTGATGCATCCCATTTCACTCAGCGACTGCATCCCATTTCACTCAGCGACTGCATCCCATTTCACTCAGCGACTGCATCCCATTTCACTCAGTGACTAAATCACATTTCACTCAGTCACTGCATCCGATTTCACTCAGTCACTGCATCCCATTTCCCTCAGTCACTGCATCCCATTTCCCTCAGTCACTGCATCCCATTTCCCTCAGTTACTGCATCGCATTTCACTCAGTCACTGCATTGCATTTCACTCAGTCACTGCATCCCATTTCACTCAGTGACTGAATCACATTTCACTCAGTCAGTGCATCCCATTTCCCTCAGTCACTGCATCCCAATTCCCTCAGTCACTGCATCCCATGTCCGTGTGTTACTGCATCCCATGTCCCTCAGTCACTGCATCCCAATTCTCTCAGTCACTGCATCACATTTCACTCAGTCACTGCATCATGTTTCACACAGTCACTGCATCCCATTTCACTCAGTCACTGCATCTCCTTCACCACAGTCACTGCATTCCATTTCCATCAGTCACTGTTTCCCGTATCTCACAGGCGCTGCATTCAATTTCCCACACTCACTGCATCCCATTTCCCATCGTCACAGCATCTCCTTTCCCTCAGTCTCTGCATTGCATTTCACTCAGTCAATGCTTCCCATTTCCCACACTCACTGCATCCCATTTCCCTCAGTCACTGCATCTCCTTCACCACAGTCACTGCATCCCATTTCACTCAATCACTGCATCTCCTTCACCACAGTCACTGCGTCCAATTTCCATCAGTCACTGTTTGCTGTATCTCACAGACGCTGTATTCAATTTCCCACCCTCACTGTATCCCATTTCCCATAGACACAGCATCTCCTTTCCCACAGTCTCTGCATCTCATTTCAATAGGTGATTGCATCCTACTTCCCAAAAATACTGCATCCCATTTCCCTCAGTCACCGCGTCCCATTTCCCTCAGTCACCGCATCCCAATTCCCTCAGGTCACTGCATCCCATGTCCGTGTGTCACTGCATCCCATGTCCCTCAGTCACTTTCTCCCATGTCCCTAAGTCACTGCATCCCATGTCCCTCAGTCACTGCATCCCATTTCACTCAGTCAGTGCATCCCATTTCACTCAGTCACTGCATCTCATTTCACTCAGTCACTGCATCTCATTTCACTCAGTCACTGCATCCCATTTCACTCAGTGACTGAATCACAGTACACTCAGTGAGTGCATCATATTTCACTCAGTGACGGAATCACATTTCACTCAGTGACGGAATCACATTTCACTCAGTGACTGAATCACATTTCACTGATTCACTGCGTCCCATTTCACGCAGTCACTGCATCCCATTTCACGCAGTCACTGCATCCCATTTCACGCAGTCACTGCATCCCATTTCACTCAGTCACTGCATCACATTTCACTCAGTCACTGCATCACATTTCACTCAGTCAGTGCTTCCCATTTCACTCAATCACTGCATCCCATTTCACTCAATCATTGCATCTCCTTCACCACAGTCACTGCATCCCATTTCCAACAGTCATTGTTTCCCGTATCTCACAGACGCTGTATTCAATTTCCCACACTCACTGCATCCCATTTCCCACAGTCACAGCATCTCCTTTCCCTCAGTCTCTGCATCGCATTTCACTCAGTCGATGCATCCCATGTCCCTCAGTCACTGCATCCCATGTCCCTCAGTCACTGCATTCCATTTCCCTCAGTCACTGCATTCCATTTCCCTCAGTCACCGCATCCCATTTCCCTCAGTCACTGCATCCCACATCCGTGTGTCACTGCATCCCATATCCGTGTGTCACTGCATCCCATGTCCCTCAGTCACTGCATCTCATGTCCCTCAGTCAGTGCATCCCATGTCCCTCAGTCACTGCATCCCATTTCATTCAGTCAGTGTGTCCCTTTTCGTTCAGGCACTGTATCACATTTCCCTCAGTCACTGCACACCAAGCCCACTCGGGCAGGGTTTCCCTATTGACTCAGTCACTCCTTCCCAGTACCTCTGTCACAGCATCCCATGTCCCTCAGTCAGTGCAACCCATGTCCCTCAGTCACTGCATCCCATGTCCCTCAGCCACTGCATCCCATTTCACTCAGTCAGTGCATCCCATTTCACTCAGTCAGTGCATCCCATTACCCCAGTCACTGCATCCCATTACCCCAGTCACTGCATCCCATGTCATTCAGCCACTGCATCCCATTTCAGTCAGTCAGTGCACCCCATTACCCCAGTCACTGCATCCCATTACCCCAGACACTGCATCCCATGTCCCCACAGTCACTGCATCCCAATTCCCTCAGTCACTGCATCCCATGTCCCTCAGTCACTGCATCTCATGTCCCTCAGTCACTGCATCTCATGTCCCTCAGTCACTGCATCTCATGTCCCTCAGTCACTGCATCTCATGTCCCTCAGTCACTGCATCTCATGTCCCTCAGTCACTGCATCCCATTTCTCTCAGTCAGTGCGTCCCTTTTCGTTCAGGCACTGTATCCCATTTCCCTCAGTCTCTGCACACCAAGCCCGCTCGGGCAGTGTTTCCCTATTGACTCAGTCACTCCTTCCCAGTACCTCTGTCACTGCAGCTCATGTCACTCTGTCACTGCATCACATTTCCATCAGACAGTGCATCCCATTTCCCTCAGTCACTGCATCACATTTCCATCAGACACTGCAGCTCATGTCACTCTGTAACTGCATCCAACTTCCATAAGTCACTGCATCTCATTTAACTCATTCACTGCATCCCATTTCAGGAAGTCACTGCATCCCATTTCCATCAGTCACTGCATCCCTATTCACACAGTCACTGCATCCCAGTTCACACAGCCACTGATCCCATTTCACACAGCCACTGCATCCCATTTCACACAGCCACTGCATCCCATTTCACTCAGTCACTGCATCCCATTTCACTCAGTCACTGCATCTCCTTTCCTTCAGTCACTGCGTCACATTTCACTCAGTGACTGCAACACATTTCCATCAGACACTGCAGCTCATGTCACTCTGTCACTGCATCCAATTTCCATCAGTCACTGCATCCCATTTCACCCACTCCCTGCATCCCATTGCACTCAGTGATGCATCCCAATTCAAGCAGTCACTGCATCACATTTCCATCAGTCACTGTTTCCCGTATCTCACAGACGATGCATACAATTTCCCAAACTACTGCATCGCATTTCACTCAGTCACTGCATCCCATTTCACGCAGTCACTGCATCCCATTTCCCTCAGTCACTGCATCCCATGTCCGTGTGTCACTGCATCCCATGTCCCTCAGTCAGGGCATCCCATGTCCCGAAGTCACTGTATCCCATGTCCCTCAGTCACTGCATCCCATTGCACTCAGTGATGCATCCCATTTCACTCAGCGACTGCATCCCATTTCACTCAGCGACTGCATCCCATTTCACTCAGCGACTGCATCCCATTTCACTCAGTGACTAAATCACATTTCACTCAGTCACTGCATCCGATTTCACTCAGTCACTGCATCCCATTTCCCTCAGTCACTGCATCCCATTTCCCTCAGTCACTGCATCCCATTTCCCTCAGTTACTGCATTGCATTTCACTCAGTCACTGCATCCCATTTCACTCAGTGACTGAATCACATTTCACTCAGTCAGTGCATCCCATTTCCCTCAGTCACTGCATCCCAATTCCCTCAGTCACTGCATCCCATGTCCGTGTGTTACTGCATCCCATGTCCCTCAGTCACTGCATCCCAATTCTCTCAGTCACTGCATCACATTTCACTCAGTCACTGCATCATGTTTCACACAGTCACTGCATCCCATTTCACTCAGTCACTGCATCTCCTTCACCACAGTCACTGCATTCCATTTCCATCAGTCACTGTTTCCCGTATCTCACAGGCGCTGCATTCAATTTCCCACACTCACTGCATCCCATTTCCCATCGTCACAGCATCTCCTTTCCCTCAGTCTCTGCATTGCATTTCACTCAGTCAATGCTTCCCATTTCCCACACTCACTGCATCCCATTTCCCTCAGTCACTGCATCTCCTTCACCACAGTCACTGCATCCCATTTCACTCAATCACTGCATCTCCTTCACCACAGTCACTGCGTCCAATTTCCATCAGTCACTGTTTGCTGTATCTCACAGACGCTGTATTCAATTTCCCACCCTCACTGTATCCCATTTCCCATAGACACAGCATCTCCTTTCCCACAGTCTCTGCATCTCATTTCAATAGGTGATTGCATCCTACTTCCCAAAAATACTGCATCCCATTTCCCTCAGTCACCGCGTCCCATTTCCCTCAGTCACCGCATCCCAATTCCCTCAGGTCACTGCATCCCATGTCCGTGTGTCACTGCATCCCATGTCCCTCAGTCACTTTCTCCCATGTCCCTAAGTCACTGCATCCCATGTCCCTCAGTCACTGCATCCCATTTCACTCAGTCAGTGCATCCCATTTCACTCAGTCACTGCATCTCATTTCACTCAGTCACTGCATCTCATTTCACTCAGTCACTGCATCCCATTTCACTCAGTGACTGAATCACAGTACACTCAGTGAGTGCATCATATTTCACTCAGTGACGGAATCACATTTCACTCAGTGACGGAATCACATTTCACTCAGTGACTGAATCACATTTCACTGATTCACTGCGTCCCATTTCACGCAGTCACTGCATCCCATTTCACGCAGTCACTGCATCCCATTTCACGCAGTCACTGCATCCCATTTCACTCAGTCACTGCATCACATTTCACTCAGTCACTGCATCACATTTCACTCAGTCAGTGCTTCCCATTTCACTCAATCACTGCATCCCATTTCACTCAATCATTGCATCTCCTTCACCACAGTCACTGCATCCCATTTCCAACAGTCATTGTTTCCCGTATCTCACAGACGCTGTATTCAATTTCCCACACTCACTGCATCCCATTTCCCACAGTCACAGCATCTCCTTTCCCTCAGTCTCTGCATCGCATTTCACTCAGTCGATGCATCCCATGTCCCTCAGTCACTGCATCCCATGTCCCTCAGTCACTGCATTCCATTTCCCTCAGTCACTGCATTCCATTTCCCTCAGTCACCGCATCCCAATTCCCTCAGTCACTGCATCCCACATCCGTGTGTCACTGCATCCCATATCCGTGTGTCACTGCATCCCATGTCCCTCAGTCACTGCATCTCATGTCCCTCAGTCAGTGCATCCCATGTCCCTCAGTCACTGCATCCCATTTCATTCAGTCAGTGTGTCCCTTTTCGTTCAGGCACTGTATCACATTTCCCTCAGTCACTGCACACCAAGCCCACTCGGGCAGGGTTTCCCTATTGACTCAGTCACTCCTTCCCAGTACCTCTGTCACAGCATCCCATGTCCCTCAGTCAGTGCAACCCATGTCCCTCAGTCACTGCATCCCATGTCCCTCAGCCACTGCATCCCATTTCACTCAGTCAGTGCATCCCATTTCACTCAGTCAGTGCATCCCATTACCCCAGTCACTGCATCCCATTACCCCAGTCACTGCATCCCATGTCATTCAGCCACTGCATCCCATTTCAGTCAGTCAGTGCACCCCATTACCCCAGTCACTGCATCCCATTACCCCAGACACTGCATCCCATGTCCCCACAGTCACTGCATCCCAATTCCCTCAGTCACTGCATCCCATGTCCCTCAGTCACTGCATCTCATGTCCCTCAGTCACTGCATCTCATGTCCCTCAGTCACTGCATCTCATGTCCCTCAGTCACTGCATCCCATTTCTCTCAGTCAGTGCGTCCCTTTTCGTTCAGGCACTGTATCCCATTTCCCTCAGTCTCTGCACACCAAGCCCGCTCGGGCAGTGTTTCCCTATTGACTCAGTCACTCCTTCCCAGTACCTCTGTCACTGCAGCTCATGTCACTCTGTCACTGCATCACATTTCCATCAGACAGTGCATCCCATTTCCCTCAGTCACTGCATCACATTTCCATCAGACACTGCAGCTCATGTCACTCTGTAACTGCATCCAACTTCCATAAGTCACTGCATCTCATTTAACTCATTCACTGCATCCCATTTCAGGAAGTCACTGCATCCCATTTCCATCAGTCACTGCATCCCTATTCACACAGTCACTGCATCCCAGTTCACACAGCCACTGATCCCATTTCACACAGCCACTGCATCCCATTTCACACAGCCACTGCATCCCATTTCACTCAGTCACTGCATCCCATTTCACTCAGTCACTGCATCTCCTTTCCTTCAGTCACTGCGTCACATTTCACTCAGTGACTGCAACACATTTCCATCAGACACTGCAGCTCATGTCACTCTGTCACTGCATCCAATTTCCATCAGTCACTGCATCCCATTTCACCCACTCCCTGCATCCCATTGCACTCAGTGATGCATCCCAATTCAAGCAGTCACTGCATCACATTTCCATCAGTCACTGTTTCCCGTATCTCACAGACGATGCATACAATTTCCCAAACTACTGCATCGCATTTCACTCAGTCACTGCATCCCATTTCACGCTGTCACTGCATCCCATTTCCCTCAGTCACTGCATCCCATGTCCGTGTGTCACTGCATCCCATGTCCCTCAGTCAGGGCATCCCATGTCCCGAAGTCACTGTATCCCATGTCCCTCAGTCACTGCATCCCATTGCACTCAGTGATGCATCCCATTTCACTCAGCGACTGCATCCCATTTCACTCAGCGACTGCATCCCATTTCACTCAGTGACTAAATCACATTTCACTCAGTCACTGCATCCGATTTCACTCAGTCACTGCATCCCATTTCCCTCAGTCACTGCATCCCATTTCCCTCAGTCACTGCATCCCATTTCCCTCAGTTACTGCATCGCATTTCACTCAGTCACTGCATTGCATTTCACTCAGTCACTGCATCCCATTTCACTCAGTGACTGAATCACATTTCACTCAGTCAGTGCATCCCATTTCCCTCAGTCACTGCATCCCAATTCCCTCAGTCACTGCATCCCATGTCCGTGTGTCACTGCATCCCATGTCCCTCAGTCACTGCATCCCAATTCTCTCAGTCACTGCATCACGTTTCACTCAGTCACTGCATCATGTTTCACACAGTCACTGCATCCCATTCACCACAGTCACTGCATTCCATTTCCATCAGTCACTGTTTCCCGTATCTCACAGGCGCTGCATTCAATTTCCCACACTCACTGCATCCCATTTCCCATAGTCACAGCATCTCCTTTCCCTCAGTCTCTGCATTGCATTTCACTCAGTCAATGCTTCCCATTTCCCACACTCACTGCATCCCATTTCCCTCAGTCACTGCATCTCCTTCACCACAGTCACTGCATCCCATTTCACTCAATCACTGCATCTCCTTCACCACAGTCACTGCGTCCAATTTCCATCAGTCACTGTTTGCTGTATCTCACAGACGCTGTATTCAATTTCCCACCCTCACTGTATCCCATTTCCCATAGACACAGCATCTCCTTTCCCACAGTCTCTGCATCTCATTTCAATAGGTGATTGCATCCTACTTCCCAAAAATACTGCATCCCATTTCCCTCAGTCACCGCATCCCATTTCCCTCAGTCACTGCATCCCAATTCCCTCAGGTCACTGCATCCCATGTCTGTGTGTCACTGCATCCCATGTCCCTCAGTCACTGCATCCCATTTCACTCAGTCAGTGCATCCCATTTCACTCAGTCACTGCATCTCATTTCACTCAGTCACTGCATCCCATTTCACTCAGTGACTGAATCACAGTACACTCAGTGAGTGCATCATATTTCACTCAGTGACGGAATCACATTTCACTCAGTGACGGAATCACATTTCACTCAGTGACTGAATCACATTTCACTGATTCACTGCGTCCCATTTCACGCAGTCACTGCATCCCATTTCACGCAGTCACTGCATCCCATTTCACGCAGTCACTGCATCCCATTTCACGCAGTCACTGCATCCCATTTCAGGCAGTCACTGCATCCCAATTCACTCAATCACTGCATCTCCTTCACCACAGTCACAGCATCCCATTTCCATCAGTCACTGGTTCCCGTATCTCACAGACGCTGCATTCAACTTCGGACACTCACTGTATCCATTTTCCCATAGACACAGCGTCTCCTTTCCCACAGTCTCTGCATCTCATTTCAATCAGTGATTGCATCCTACTTCCCAAAAATACTGCATCCCATTTCGCTCAGTCACTGCATCTCACTTCACTCGGTCACTGCATCCCAATTCCCTCGGTCACTGCATCCCATTTCCCTCAGTCACTGCATCTCATTTCCGTCAGATACTGCATCATATTTCCATCAAACAATGCATCCCATTTCCCTCAGTCACCGCATCCCATTTCCCTCAGTCACCGCATCCCATTTCCCTCAGTCACTGCATCCCAATTCCCTCAGGTCACTGCATCCCATGTCCGTGTGTCACTGCATCCTCACTGCATCTCATTTCACTCGGTCACTGCAGCCCATTTCCCTCAGTCACTGCATCCCATGTCCCTCAGTCACTGCAGCTCATGTCACTCTGTCACTGCATCCAATTTCCATCAGTCAGTGCATCTCATTTCACTCATTCACTGCATCGCATTTCACTCAGTCACTGCATCACATTTCACTCAGTCACTGCATCCCATTTCACTCAGTCACTGCATCCCATTTCCGTCAGTCACTGCATCTCATTTCACTCAGTCACTGCATCCCATTTCCGTCAGTCACTGCATCTCATTTCACTCAGTCACTGCATCCCATTTGAAGCAGTCACTGCATCCCATTTCACGCAGTCACTGCACCGCATTTCACGCAGTCGCTGCACCGCATTTCACGCAGTCACTGCACCGCATTTCACGCCGACACTGCATCCCATTTCACTCAGTCACTGCATCCCATTTCACTCAATCACTGCATCTCCTTCACCACAGTCACTGCATCCCATTTTCATCACTCACTGTTTTCCGTATCTCACAGACGCTGCATACAATTTCCCACACTCACTGCATCCCATCTCACTCAGTCACTGCATCCCATTTCCATCAGTCACTGCAGCCCATTTCCATCAGTCACTGGTTCCCGTATCTCACAGACGCTGCTTTCAATTTCTGTCACTCACTGTATCCCATTTCCCATAGACACAGCATCTCCCTTCCCTCAGACTCTGCATCTCATTTCAATCAGTGATTGCATCCTACTTCCCACAAATACTGCATCCCATTTCGCTCAGTCACTGCATCTCATTTCACTTGGTCACTGCGTCCCATTTCCCTCAGTCACTGCATCCCATTTCCCTCACTCACTGCATCTCATTTCCGTCAAACAAGGCATCTCATTTCACTCAGTCACTGCAGTTCATGTCGCTCTGTCACTGCATCCAATTTCCATCATTCAGTGCATCTCATTTCACTCAGTCAGTGCATCGCATTTCCCTCAGACACTGCATCTCATTTCCCTCAGTCACTGCACCCCAAGCCCGCTCGGGCACTGCATCCCATTTCACACAGTCACTGCATCCCATTTCACACAATCAGTGTATCTCATTTCCCTCAGTCACTGCATCCCATTTCCCTCAGTCACGGCAACCCATTTCCCTGAGTCACTGCATCACATTTCCCTGAGTCACTGCATCCCACTTCACACAATCACTGCATCCCAATTCACTCAGTCACTGTATCGCATTTCCCACCGTCACTGCATCCCATTTCCATCAGTCACTATATCCCATTTCCATCAGTCATTGCAACCCATTTTCCCTCAGTCACTGCATCCCATTTCATACAATCAGTGCATCCCATTTCATTCAGTGACTGCAGCACATTTCACTCAGTCACTGCATCCCATTTCACTCAGTCACTGCATCCCATTTCCCTCAGTGACTGCATCTCATTTCCCTCAGTCACTGCATCTCATTTCCCTCAGTCACTGCATCCCATTTTCCTCAGTCACTGCATGCCATTTCCGTCAGTCACTGAATCCCATTTCACTCAGTCACTGCATCCCATTTGCATCCGTCACTGCATCCCATTTCACTCTGTCACTGCATCCCCTTTCACTCTGTGAGTGCATCAGAGTTCACTCTGTCACTGCAGCACATTTCACGCAGTCACTGCATCCAATTTCACGCAGTCACTGTATCGCATTTCCCACCGTCACTGCATCCCATTTCCATCAGTCACTATATCCCATTTCCATCAGTCATTGCAACCCATTTTTCCCTCAGTCACTGCATCCCATTTCATACAATCAGTGCATCCCATTTCATTCAGTGACTGCATCCCATTTCACTCAGTCACTGCATCCCATTTCCCTCAGTCACTGCATCTCATTTCCCTCAGTCACTGCATCTCATTTCCCTCAGTCACTGCATCCCATTTTCCTCAGTCACTGCATGCCATTTCCGTCAGTCACTGAATCGCATTTCACTCAGTCACTGCATCCCATTTCACTCAGTCACTGCATCCCATTTGCATCCGTCACTGCATCTCATTTCCCTCAGTCACTGCATCCCATTTTCCTCAGTCACTGCATGCCATTTCCGTCAGTCACTGAATCGCATTTCACTCAGTCACTGCATCCCATTTCACTCTGTCACTGCATCCCCTTTCACTCTGTGAGTGCATCAGAGTTCACTCTGTCACTGCATCCCATTTCACGCAGTCACTGCATCCAATTTCACGCAGTCACTGCATCGCATTTCACTCAATCACTGCATCCCATTTGACTCAATCACTGCATCCCATTTCACTCACTCGCTGTATCCCATTTCACTCACTCGCTGCATCCCCTTCACCACAGTCACTGCATCACATTTCCATCAGTCACTGTTTCCCGTATCACACAGACAGTGCATTCAATGCTTCTCATTTCACTCAGTCACTGCAGCTCATCTCGCTCTGTCACTGCATCCAATTTCCAACAGTCAGTGCATCTCATTTCACTCAGTCAGTGCATCGCATTTCACTCAGTCACTGCATCGCATTTCACTCAGTCACTCCTTTTCAGTACCTCAGTCACTGCATCCCATTTTCTTCAGTCACTGCATCCCATTTGCATCAGTCACTGTTTCCCGTATCTCACAGACGCTGCATTCAATTTCCCACACACAGTGCATCCATCCCATTTCCCATAGTCACAGCATCTCCTTGCCCTCAGTCTCATCATCTCATTTCACTCAGTGATTGCATCCTTCTTCCCACAAATACTGCACCCCATTTTCCTCAGTCACTGCTTCCCATTTCCCTCAGTCACTGCATCTCATTTCACTCGGACAGTGCATCCCATTTCCCTCAGTCACTGCATCCGATTTCCCTCAGTCACTGCATCCCATTTTACCCAGTCACTGCATCCCATTGCACTCAGTGATGCATCCCATTTCACTCAGCGACTGCATCCCATTTCACTCAGTGACTAAATCACATTTCACTCAGTCACTGCATCCGATTTCACTCAGTCACTGCATCCCATTTCCCTCAGTCACTGCATCCCATTTCAAGCAGTCACTGCATCACATTTCACTCAGTCACTGCGTCCCATTTCCCTCAGTCACTGCATCCCATTTCCCTCAGTTACTGCACCCCAAGCCTGCTCGGGCACTGCATCCCATTTCACACAGTCACTGCATCCCATTTCACACAATCAGTGCATCTCATTTCACACAATCAGTGCATCTCATTTCCCTCAGTCACTGCATCCCATTTCCCTCAGTCACTGCAACCCATTTCCCTCAGTCAATGTATCCCATTTGCGTCAGTCACAGCATCCCATTTGCATCAGTCACTGCATCCCATTTCACTCAATCACTGCATCCCATTTCCCTGAGTCACTGCATCCCATTTCACTCAGTCACTGCATCTGATTTCACTCAGTCACTGCATCTGATTTCACTCAGTCACTGCATCACATTTCACTCAGTCACTGCATCACATTTCACTCAGTCACTGCTTCCCATTTCACGCAGCCACTGCATCACATTTCACTCAGTCACTGCATCGCATTTCACTCAATCACTGCATCCCATTTCACTCAGTCGCTGCATCCCATTTCACTCAGTCGCTGCATCACATTTCCATCAGTCACTGTTTCCTGTATCTGACAGACGGTGCATTCAATATCCCACACTCACTGCATCCCATTTCCCTCAGTCACTGCATCCCATTTCCGTCAGTCACTGCATCCAATTTCCATCAGTCACTGCATCCCATTTCACCTAGTCCCTGCATCCCATTGCACTCAGTGATGCATCCCATTGCACTCAGTGACGGCATCGCATTTCTCTCAGTCACTGCATCCCATTTCACGCAATCCACTGCATCCCATTTCCCTCAGTCACTGCATCCCAATTCCCTCAGGTCACTGCATCCCATGTCCCTCAGTCACTGCATCCCATTTCACTCAGTCAGTGCGTCCCTTTTCGGTCAGGCACTGCATCCCATTTCACTCAGTCACTGCATCCCATTTCACTCAGTCACTGCATCACATTTCTCAAAGTCACTGCATCACATTTCACTCAGTCACTGCATCACGTTTCACACAGTCACTGCATCCCATTTCACTGAGTCACTGCATCTCCTTCACCACAGTCACTGCATTCCATTTCCATCAGTCACTGTATCCCGTATCTCATAGGCGCTGCAGTCAATTTCCCACACTCACTGCATCGCATTTCCCATAGTCAAAGCATCTCCTTTCCCTCAGTCTCTGCATTGCATTTCACTCAGTCAATGCTTCCCATGTCCCTCAGTCACTCCATCCCATGTCCCTCAGTCACTGCATCCCATTTCACTCAGTCACTGCATCTCATTTCACTCAGTCACTGCATCCCATTTCCCTCAGTCACTGCATCTCATTTCCCTCAGTCACTGCATCTCATTTCACTCAGGCACTGTATCCCATTTCCCTCACACACTGCACCCCAAGTCCGCTCGGGCACTGCATCCCCATCACCTCAGTCACTCCTTCCCAGTACCTCAGTCACTGCATCCCATTTCCATCAGGTTCTGCATCACATTTCCATCAGACACTACAGCTCATGTCACTCTGTCATTGCATCCCATTTCCCTCAGTCACTGCATCTCCTTCACCACAGTCACTGCATCCTATTTCACGCAGTCACTGCATCACATTTCACTCAGTCACTGCATCATATTTTAATCAGCGACTGCATCCCATTTCACTCAGTGACTAAATCACATTTCACTCAGTCGCTGCATCCCCTTCACCACAGTCACTGCATCCCATTTCCATCAGTCACTGTTTCCCGTATCTCACAGACAGTGCATTCAATGCTTATCATTTCACTCAGTCACTGCATCACATTTCACTCAGTCACTGCATCACATTTCACTCAGTCACTGCATCCCATTTTAACTCAGTCACTGCATCCCATTTTAACTCAGTCACTGCATCCCATTTCCCTCAGTCACTGCATCCCATTTCCGTCAGTCACTGCATCTCATTTCACTCAGTGATGCATCCGATTTCACTCAGTGATGCATCCCATTTCACTCAGTCACTGCATCTCCTTCACCACAGTCACTGCATCCCATTTTCATCACTCACTGTTTCCCGTATCTCGCAGACGCTGCATTCAATTTCCCACACTCACTGCATCCCATCTCACTCAGTCACTGAATCCCATTTCCATCACTCACTGCATCCCATTTCCATCAGTCACTGGTTCCCGTATCTCACAGACGCTGCTTTCAATTTCTGACACTCACTGTATCCCATTTCCCATAGACACAGCATCTCTCTTCCCTCAGACTCTGCATCTTTTTTCAATCAGTGATTGCATCCTACTTCCCACAAATACTGCATCCCATTTCGCTCAGTCACTGCGTCTCATTTCACTTGGTCACTGCATCCCATTTCCAGCAGTCACTGCATCCCATTTCGCTCTGTCACTGCATCTCATTTCCGTCATACAAGGCATCTCATTTCACTCAGTCACTGCAGTTCATGTCGCTCTGTCACTGCATCCAATTTCCATCATTCAGTGCATCTCATTTCCCTCAGTCACTGCATCTCATTTCCCTCAGTCACTGCACCCCAAGCCCGCTCGGGCACTGCATCCCAGTTCACACAGTCACTGCATCCCATTTCACACAATCAGTGCATCTCATTTCACACAATCAGTGCATCTCATTTACCTCAGTCACTGCATCCCATTTCCCTGAGTCACTGCATCCCATTTCACTCAGTCACTGCATCCCATTTCCATCAGTCACTGCACCCCAAGCCCGCTCGGGCACTGCATCCCTATTAACTCAGTCACTCCTTCCAAGTACCTCAGTCACTGCATCCATTGTCCCACAGTAACTGCATCCCATGTCCCTCAGTCACTGCATCCCATGTCCCTCAGTCACTGCATCCCATGTCCCTCAGTCACTGCATCCCATGTCCCTCAGTCACTGCATCTCATTTCACACAGTCACTGCATCCCATTTCACTCAGCCACTGCATCACAGTTCACTCAGTGACTGAATCACAGTTCACTCAATCACTGCATCCCATTGTCCTCAGTCACGGCATCCCATTTCCGTCAGTCACTGCATCCCATTTCCCACAGTCACTGCATCTCCGTTCCTCAATCACTGCATGCCATTTCACTCAGTCTCTGCATCCCATTTCCCTCAGACACTGCATCCCATTTCCCTCAGACACTGCATCTGATTTCCATCAGTCACTGCATCCCATTTCCCTCAGTCACTGCATCCCATTTCCCTCAGTCATTGCATCCCATTTCCCACAGTCACTGCATCACATTACCCTCAGTCAGAGCATCCCATTTCCCACATTCACTGCATCTCCTTTCCCTCAGTCAATGCGTCACATTCCACTGAGTCACTGCATCCCATTCCACAGTGTCACAGCATCCCATTTCACTCAGTGACTGCAACCCATTACCCTCAGTCACTGCATCCCATTTCCATCAGTCACTGCGTCCCATTCATCTCAGTCACTGAATCCCATTTCCCTCAGTCACTGCATCCCAGTTCACACAGCCACTGCATCCCATTTCACAAAGCCACTGCATCCCATTTCACACAGCCACTGCATCCCATTTCACACAGCCACTGCATCCCATTTCACAGAGCCACTGCATCCCATTTCACACAGCCACTGCATCCCATTTCACACAGCCACTGCATCCCATTTCACACAGACACTGCATCCCATTTCCGTCAGTCACTGCATCCCATTTCACTCAGTCACTGCATACCATTTCCATCAGTCACTGCATCCCATTTCACGCAGTCACTGCATCGCATTTCACGCAGTCACTGCATCCCATTTCACTCAGTCACTGCATCACATTTCACTCAGTCACTGCATCACATTTCACTCAGTCACTGCATCACATTTCACTCAATCACTGCATCTCCTTCACCACAGTCACAGCATCCCATTTCCATCAGTCACTGGTTCCCGTATCTCACAGACGCTGCATCCCATTTCCTTCAGTCACTGCATCCCATTTCCGTCATCTCATTTCACTCAGTGACGCATCCCATTTCACTCAGTCACTGCATCCCATTTCCATCAGTCACTGCATCCCATTTCCATCAGTCACTGGTTCCCGTATCTCACAGACGCTGCTTTCAATTTCTGACACTCACTGTATCCCATTTCCCATAGACACAGCATCTCCCATCCCTCAGACTCTGCATCTCAGTTCAATCAGTGATTGCATCCTACTTCCCACAAATACTGCATCCCATTTCGCTCAGTCACTGCGTCTCATTTCACTTGGTCACTGCATCCCATTTCCAACAGTCAGTGCATCCCATTTCGCTCAGTCACTGCATCTCATTTCCGTCAAACAAGGCATCTCATTTCACTCAGTCACTGCAGTTCATGTCGTTCTGTCACTGCATCCAATTTCCATCATTCAGTGCATCTCATTTCACTCAGTCACTGCATCTCATTTCCCTCAGTCACTGCATCCCATTTCCCTCAGTCACTGCATCCCATTTCCCTCAGTCACTGCATCCCATTTCCCTCAGTCACTGCATCCAATTTGCATCAGTCACTGCATCCCATTTCACTCAATCACTGCATCCCATTTCCCTGAGTCACTGCATCCCATTTCACTCAGTCACTGCATCTCATTTCCATCAGTCGCTGCATCCCATTTCCATCAGTCACTGCACCCCAACCCCGCTCGGGCACTGCATCCCTATCAACTCAGTCACTCCTTCCCAGTACCTCAGTCACTGCATCCATTGTCCCACAGGAACTGCATCCCATGTCCCTCAGTCACTGCATCCCATGTCCCTCAGTCACTGCATCCCATGTCCCTCAGTCACTGCATCCCATGTCCCTCAGTCACTGCATCTCATTTCACACAGTCACTGCATCCCATTTCTCTCAGTCAGTGCGTCCCTTTTCGCTCAGGCACTGTATCCCATTTCCCTCAGTCACTGCAACCCAAGCCCGCTCGGGCACTGATTCCCTATTAACTCAGTCACTCCTTCCCAGTACCTCTGTCACTGCATCCCATGTCCCTCAGTCACTGCATCCCATGTCCCTCAGTCACTGCATCCCATGTCCCTCAGTCACTGCATCTCATTTCACTCAGTCACTGCATCCCATTTCACTCAGCCACTGCATCACAGTTCACTCAGTGACTGAATCACAGTTCACTCAATCATTGCATCCCACTGTCCTCAGTCACGGCATCCCATTTCCATCAGTCACTGCATCCCATTTCCCACAGTCACTGCATCTCCGTTCCTCAATCACTGCATGCCATTTCACTCAGTCTCTGTATCCCATTTCCCTCAGACACTGCATCCCATTTCCCTCAGACACTGCATCTGATTTCCATCAGTAACTGCATCCCATTTCCCTCAGTCATTGCATCCCATTTCCCACAGTCACTGCATCACATTACCCTCAGTCAGAGCATCCCATTTCCCACATTCACTGCATCTCCTTTCCCTCAGTCAATGCGTCACATTCCACTGAGTCACTGCATCCCATTCCACAGTGTCACAGCATCCCATTTCACTCAGTGACTGCAACCCATTACCCTCAGTCACTGCGTCCCATTCATCTCAGTCACCGAATCCCATTTCCCTCAGTCACTGCATCCCTATTCACACAGTCACTGCATCCCATTTCACAGAGCCACTGCATCCCATTTCACACAGCCAGTGCATCCCATTTCACACAGCCAGTGCATCCCATTTCACACAGCCACGGCACCCCATTTCACACAGCCACGGCACCCCATTTCACACAGCCACTGCATCCCATTTCACTCAATGCTTCACTTTATAAACAGTCAGGGCATTCCATTACCCTCAGTCACTGCGTCCCATTACCTTCAGTTGCAGGATCCCATTTCACACAGACACTGCATCCCATTTCCGTCAGTCACTGCATCCCATTTCCCTCAGTCACTGCATACCGTTTCCATCAGTCACTGCATCCCATTTCACTCAGTCACTGCATCCCATTTCACGCAGTCACTGCATCGCATTTCACGCAGTCACTGCATCGCATTTCACTCAGTCACTGCATCACATTTCACTCAGTCACTGCATCCCAATTCACTCAATCACTGCATCTCCTTCACCACAGTCACAGCATCCCATTTC
Organism: Stegostoma tigrinum; assembly: GCF_030684315.1. NCBI lineage: Eukaryota > Metazoa > Chordata > Chondrichthyes > Orectolobiformes > Stegostomatidae > Stegostoma > Stegostoma tigrinum. Next base: position 182,523 of record NW_026728128.1, on the reverse strand, counting down.
CATCAGTCACTGGTTCCCGTATCTCACAGATGCTGCATTCAATTTCCGACACTCACTGTATCCCACTTCCCATAGACACAGCGTCTCCTTTCCCACAGTCTCTGCATCTCATTTCAATCAGTGATTGCATCCTACTTCCCAAAAATACTGCATCCCATTTCACGCAGTCACTACATCCCATTTCCCTCAGTCAGTGCATCTCATTTCCGTCAGTTACTGCATCATATTTCCATCAAACAATGCATCTCATTTCACTCAGTCATGGCATCCCATTTCGCTCAGTCACTGCATCTCATTTCCGTCAAACAAGGCATCTCATTTCATTCAGTCACTGCAGTTCATGTCGCTCTGTCACTGCATCCAATTTCCATCATTCAGTGCATCTCATTTCACTCAGTCACTGCATCTCATTTCCCTCAGTCACTGCATCTCATTTCCCTCAGTCACTGCACCCCAAGCCCGCTCGGGCACTGCATCCCATTTCACACAGTCACTGCATCCCATTTCACACAGTCACTGCATCCCATTTCACACAATCAGTGCATCTCATTTCACACAATCAGTGCATCTCATTTCCCTCAGTCACTGCATCCCATTTCCCTCAGTCACTGCATCCCATTTCCCTCAGTCACTGCAACCCATTTCCCTCAGTCAATGTATCCCATTTGCGTCAGTCACTGCATCCCATTTGCATCAGTCACTGCATCTCATTTCCATCAGTCACTGCATCCCACTTCCATCAGTCACTGCACCCAAAGCCCGCTCGGGCACTGCATCCCTATTAACTCAGTCACTCCTTCCCAGTACCTCAGTCACTGCACCCATTGTCCCACAGTAACTGCATCCCATGTCCCTCAGTCACTGCATCCCATGTCCCTCAGTCACTGCATCCCATGTCCCTCAGTCAATGCATCCCATGTCCCTCAGTCAATGCATCCCATGTCCCTCAGTCACTGCATCTCATTTCACACAGTCACTGCATCCCATTTCACTCAGTCAGTGCGTCCCTTTTCGGTCAGGCACTGTATCCCATTTCCCTCAGTCACTGCAACCCAAGCCCGCTCGGGCACTGATTCCCTATTAAGTCAGTCACTCCTTCCCAGTACCTCTGTCACTGCATCCCATGTCCCTCAGTCACTGCATCCCATGTCCCTCAGTCACTGCATCCCATGTCCCTCAGTCACTGCATCTCATTTCACTCAGTCACTGCATCCCATTTCACTCAGCCACTGCATCACAGTTCACCAGTGACTGAATCACAGTTCACTCAATCACTGCATCCCATTGTCCTCAGTCACGGCATCCCATTTCCATCAGTCACTGCATCCCATTTCCGACAGTCACTGCATCTCCATTCCTCAATCACTGCATGCCATTTCACTCAGTCTCTGCATCCCATTTCACACAGCCACTGCATCCCATTTCACACAGCCACTGCATCCCATTTCACGCAGTCACTGCATCCCATTTCACGCAGTCACTGCATCGCATTTCACTCAGTCACTGCATCACATTTCACTCAGTCACTGCATCACATTTCACTCAGTCACTGCATCCCAATTCACTCAATCACTGCATCTCCTTCACCACAGTCACAGCATCCCATTCCCATCAGTCACTGGTTCCCGTATCTCACAGACGCTGCATTCAATTTCCGACACTCACTGTATCCCATTTCCCATAGACACAGCGTCTCCTTTCCCACAGTCTCTGCATCTCATTTCAATCAGTGATTGCATCCTACTTCTCAAAAATACTGCATCCCATTTCGCTCAGTCACTGCATCGCATTTCGCTCAATCACTGCATCCCATTTCACTCAGTCGCTGCATCCCATTTCACTCAGTCGCTGCATCCAATTTCACTCAGTCGCTGCATCCAATTTCACTCAGTCGCTGCATCCCCTTCACCACAGTCAATGCATCCCATTTCCATCAGTCACTGTTTCCCGTATCTCACAGACAGTGCATTCAATGCTTCTCATTTCACTCAGTCACTGCAGCTCATCTGGCTCTGTCACTGCATCCAATTTCCAACAGTCAGTGCATCTCATTTCACTCAGTCAGTGCATCTCATTTCACTCAGTCAGTGCATCGCATTTCACTCAGTCACTGCATCGCATTTCACTCAGTCACTCCTTCCCAGTACCTCAGTCACTGCATCCCATTTTCTTCAGTCACTGCATCCCATTTCCATCAGTCACTGTTTCCCGTATCTCACAGACGCTGCATTCAATTTCTCACACACAGTGCATCCATCCCATTTCCCACAGTCACAGCATCTCATGTCCCTCAGTCACTGCATCCCATTTCCCTCAGTCACCGCATCCCATTTCCCTCAGTCACTGCATCCCATTTCCCTCAGTCACTGCATCGCATTTCACTCAGTCACTGCATCACATTTCACTCAGTCACTGCATCCCATTTCACTCAGTGACTGAATCACATTTCACTCAGTCAGTGCATCACATTTCACTCAGTCAGTGCATCCCATTTCCCTCAGTCACTGCATCCCAATTCCCTCAGTCACTGCATCCCATGTCCGTGTGTCACTGCATCCCATGTCCGTGTGTCACTGCATCCCATGTCCCTCAGTCACTGCATCTCATGTCCCTCAGTCAGTGCATCCCATGTCCGTCAGTCACTGCATCCCATTTCATTCAGTCAGTATGTCCCTTTTCGTTCAGGCACTGTATCCCATTTCCCTCAGTCACTGCACACCAAGCCCGCTCGGGCAGTGTTTCCCTATTAACTCAGTCACTCCTTCCCAGTACCTCTGTCACTGCATCCCATGTCCCTCAGTCACTGCATCACATGTCCCTCAGTCACTGCATCCCATGTCCCTCAGTCACTGCATCTCATTTCACTCAGTCATTGCATCCCATTTCACTCAGTCACTGCATCCCATGTCCCTCAGTCACTGCATCCCATGTCCCTCAGTCACTGCACCCCAAGCCCGCGCGGGCACTGATTCCCTATAAAGTCAGAAACTCCTTCCCAGTACCTCCTTCAATGCAGCTCATGTCACTCTGTCACAGCATCCCATTTCCCTCAGTCACTGCATCCCATGTCCCTCAGTCACTGCATCCCATGTCCCTCAGTCACTGCATCCCATTTCCATCAGTCACTGGTTCCCGTATCTCACAGACGCTGCGTTCAATTTCTGACACTCACTGTATCCCATTTCCCATAGACACAGCATCTCCCTTCCCTCAGACTCTGCATCTCATTTCAATCAGTGATTGCATCCTACTTCCCACAAATACTGCATCCCATTTCGCTCAGTCACTGCATCTGATTTCACTTGGTCACTGCATCCCATTTCCCTCAGTCACTGCATCCCATTTCGCTCAGTCACTGCAGCTCATTTCCGTCAAACAAGGCATCTCATTTCACTCAGTCACTGCAGTTGATGTCGCTCTGTCACTGCATCCAATTTCCATCATTCAGTGCATCTCATTTCACTCAGTCAGTGCATCTCATTTCCCTCAGACACTGCATCTCATTTCCCTCAGTCACTGCACCCCAAGCCCGCTCGGGCACTGCATCCCATTTCACACAGTCACTGCATCCCATTTCACAGTCACTGCATCCCATTTCACACAATCAGTGCATCTCATTTCCCTCAGTCACTGCATCCCATTTCCCTCAGTCACGGCAACCCATTTCCCTGAGTCACTGCATCACATTTTCCTGAGTCACTGCATCCCATTTCCCACAGTCACTGCATCCCATTTCACACAATCACTGCATCCCAATTCACTCAGTCACTGTATCGCATTTCCCACCGTCACTGCATCCCATTTCCATCAGTCATTGCAACCCATTTTCCCTCAGTCACTGCATCCCATTTCATACAATCAGTGCATCCCATTTCATTCAGTGACTGCCTCACATTTCACTCAGTCACTGCATCCCATTTCACTCAGTCACTGCATCCCATTTCCCTCAGTCACTGCATCTCATTTCCCTCAGTCACTGCATCTCATTTCCCTCAGTCACTGCATCCCATTTTCCTCAGTCACTGCATGCCATTTCCGTCAGTCACTGAATCCCATTTCACTCAGTCACTGCATTCCATTTGCATCCGTCACTGCATCCCATTTCACTCTGTCACTGCATCCCCTTTCACTCTGTGAGTGCATCAAAGTTCACGCAGTCACTGCATCCCATTTCACGCAGTCACTGCATCCCATTTCACGCAGTCACTGCATCCCATTTCACGCAGTCACTGCATCGCATTTCCCTCAGTCACTGCATCTCATTTCAATCAGTCACTGCATCTCATTTCCCTCAGTCACTGCATCCCATTTTCCTCAGTCACTGCATGCCATTTCCGTCAGTCACTGCATCCCATTTCACGCAGTCACTGCATCGCATTTCACTCAATCACTGCATTCCATTTCACTCAGTCGCTGCATCCCCGTCACCACAGTCACTGCATCCCATTTCCATCAGTCACTGTTTCCCGTATCTCACAGACAGTGCATTCAATGCTTCTCATTTCACTCAGTCACTGCAGCTCATCTCGCTCTGTCACTGCATCCAATTTCCAACAGTCAGTGCATCTCATTTCACTCAGTCAGTGCATCTCATTTCACTCAGTCACTGCATCCCATTTCACGCAGTCACTGCATCCCATTTCACGCAGTCACTGCATCCCATTTCACGCAGTCACTGCATCGCATTTCCCTCAGTCACTGCATCGCATTTCCCTCAGTCACTGCATCTCATTTCCCTCAGTCACTGCATCCCATTTTCCTCAGTCACTGCATGCCATTTCCGTCAGTCACTGCATCCCATTTCACGCAGTCACTGCATCGCATTTCACTCAATCACTGCATTCCATTTCACTCAGTCGCTGCATCCCATTTCACTCAGTCGCTGCATCCCCGTCACCACAGTCACTGCATCCCATTTCCATCAGTCACTGTTTCCCGTATCTCACAGACAGTGCATTCAATGCTTCTCATTTCACTCAGTCACTGCAGCTCATCTCGCTCTGTCACTGCATCCAATTTCCAACAGTCAGTGCATCTCATTTCACTCAGTCAGTGCATCTCATTTCACTCAGTCAGTGCATCTCATTTCACTCAGTCACTGCATCGCATTTCACTCAGTCACTCCTTCCCAGTACCTCAGTCACTGCATCCCATTTTCTTCAGTCACTGCATCCCATTTCCATCAGTCACTGTTTCCCGTATCTCACAGACGCTGCATTCAATTTCCCACACACAGTGCATCCATTCCATTTCCCACAGTCACAGCATCTCCTTGCCCTCAGTCTCATCATCTCATTTCACTCAGTGATTGCATCCTTCTTCCCACAAATACTGCACCGCATTTCCCTCAGTCACTGCTTTCCATTTCCCTCAGTCACTGCATCTCATTTCCGTCAGTTACTGCATCATATTTCCATCAAACAATGCATCTCATTTCACTCAGTCACTGCATCTCATTTCACTCATTCACTGCATCCCATTTCCCTCAGTCACTGCATCCCATTTCACTCAGTCACTGCATCCCATTTCCCTCAGTCACTGCATCTCCTTCACCACAGTCACTGCATCCCATTTCACGCAGTCACTGCATCACACTTCACTCAGTCACTGCATCATATTTTACTCAGTCACTGCATCCCATTTCACTCAGTCACTGCATCACAGTTCACTCAGTGACTGAATCACATTTCACTGATTCACTGCGTCCCATTTCACGCAGTCACTGCATCCCATTTCACGCAGTCACTGCATCGAATTACACGCAGTCACTGCATCCCATTTCACTCAGTCACTGCATCACAGTTCACTAGGTCACTGCATCACATTTCACTCACTCACTGCATCACATGTCACTCAGTCACTGCATCCGAATTCACTCAATCACTGCATCTCCTTCACCACAGTCACTGCGTCCAAATTCCATGAGACACTGTTTGCTGTATCTCACAGACGCTGCATTCAATTTCCCACCCGCACTGCATCCCATTTCCCATCGTCACAGCATCACCTTTCCCTCAGTCTCTGCATCGCAATTCACTCAGTGACTGCATCCCATTTAGCTCAGTAACTGCATCCCATTTCCGTCAGTCACTGCATCCAATTTCCAACACTCAGTGCATCTCATTTCACTCAGTCAGTGCATCTCATTTCACTCAGTGACTGCATCACAGTTCACTCAGTGACTGAATCACAGTACACTCAGTGAGTGCATCATATTTCACTCAGTGACGGAATCACAGTTCACTCAGTGGCTGAATCACATTGAACTGAGTCACTGCGTCGCATTTCACGCAGTCACTGCATCGCATTTCACGCAGTCACTGCATCGCATTTCACGCAGTCACTGCATCCCATTTCACTCAGTCACTGCATCCCAATTCACTCAGTCACTGCATCTCCTTCACCACAGTCACAGCATCCCATTTCCATCAGTCACTGGTTCCCGTATCTCACAGACGCTGCATTCAATTTCCGACACTCACTGTATCCCATTTCCCATAGACACAGCATCTCCTTTCCCACAGTCTCGGCATCACATTTCAATCAGTGATTGCATCCTACTTCCCAAAAATACTGCATCCCATTTCCCTCAGTCACCGCATCCCATTTCCCTCAGTCACTGCATCCAATTTCCATCAGTCACTGCATCCAATTTCCATCAGTCACTGCATCCCATTGCACTCAGTGATGCATCCCATTGCACTCAGTGATGCATCCCATTGCACTCAGTGACTGCATCGCATTTCACTCAGTCACTGCATCCCATTTCATGCAATCACTGCATCCCATTTCCCTCAGTCACTGCATCCCAATTCCCTCAGGTCACTGCATCCCATGTCCCTCAGTCACTGCATCCCATGTCCCTCAGTCACTGCATCCCATGTCCCTCAGTCACTGTCTCCCATGTCCCTCAGTCACTGCATCCCATTTCACTCAGTCAGTGCGTCCCTTTTCGGTCAGGCACTGTATCCCATTTCCCTCAGTCACTGCACCCCTAGCCCGCGCAGGCACTGATTCCCTCTTAACTCATAAACTCCTTCCCAGTACCTCCTTCAATGCAGCTCATGTCACTCTGTCACTGCATCCCATTTCCCTCAGTCACTGCAAACCATGTCCCTCAGTCACTGCATCCCATGTCCCTCAGTCACTGCATCTCATTTCACTCAGTCACTGCATTCCATTTCACTCAGCCACTGCATCCCATTTCACTCAGTCACTGCATCACAGTTCACTCAGTGACTGAATCACAGTACACTCAGTGAGTGCATCATATTTCACTCAGTGACGGAATCACATTTCACTCAGTGACTGAATCACATTTCACTGATTCACTGCGTCCCATTTCACGCAGTCAGTGCATCCCATTTCACGCAGTCACTGCATCGAATTTCACGCAGTCACTGCATCTCATTTCACTCAGTCACTGCATCACAGTTCACTCAGTCACTGCATCACAGTTCACTCAGTCACTGCATCACAGTTCACTCAGTGACTGAATCACATTTCACTGATTCACTGCGTCCCATTTCACGCAGTCACTGCATCCCATTTCACGCAGTCACTGCATCGAATTACACGCAGTCACTGCATCGAATTTCACGCAGTCACTGCATCGAATTTCACGCAGTCACTGCATCCCATTTCACTCAGTCACTGCATCACAGTTCACTAGGTCACTGCATCACATTTCACTCACTCACTGCATCACATGTCACTCAGTCACTGCATCCGAATTCACTCAATCACTGCATCTCCTTCACCACAGTCACTGCGTCCAAATTCCATGAGACACTGTTTGCTGTATCTCACAGACGCTGCATTCAATTTCCCACCCGCACTGCATCCCATTTCCCATCGTCACAGCATCACCTTTCCCTCAGTCTCTGCATCGCAATTCACTCAGTGACTGCATCCCATTTAGCTCAGTAACTGCATCCCATTTCCGTCAGTCACTGCATCCAATTTCCAACACTCAGTGCATCTCATTTCACTCAGTCAGTGCATCTCATTTCACTCAGTCACTGCATTCCATTTCACTCAGCCACTGCATCCCATTTCACTCAGTCACTGCATCACAGTTCACTCAGTGACTGAATCACAGTACACTCAGTGAGTGCATCATATTTCACTCAGTGACGGAATCACATTTCACTCAGTGACTGAATCACATTTCACTGATTCACTGCGTCCCATTTCACGCAGTCAGTGCATCCCATTTCACGCAGTCACTGCATCGAATTTCACGCAGTCACTGCATCTCATTTCACTCAGTCACTGCATCACAGTTCACTCAGTCACTGCATCACAGTTCACTCAGTCACTGCATCACAGTTCACTCAGTCACTGCATCACAGTTCACACAGTCACTGCATCACATTTCACTCAGTCACTGCATCTCCTTCACCACAGTCACAGCATCCCATTTCCATCAGTCACTGGTTCCCGTATCTCACAGACGCTGCATTCAATTTCCGACACTCACTGTATCCCATTTCCCAGAGACACAGCGTCTCCTTTCCCACAGTCTCTGCATCTCATTTCAATCAGTGATTGCATCCTACTTCCCAAAAATACTGCATCCCATTTCGCTCAGTCACTGCATCTCATTTCACTCGGTCACTGCATCCCAATTCCCTCGGTCACTACATCCCATTTCCCTCAGTCACTGCATCTCATTTCCGTCAGTTACTGCATCATATTTCCATCAAACAATGCATCTCATTTCACTCAGTCACTGCAGCTCATGTCACTCTGTCACTGCATCCAATTTCCATCAGTCAGTGCATCTCATTTCACTCATTCACTGCATCGCATTTCACTCAGTCACTGCATCGCATTTCACTCAGTCACTGCATCACATTTCACTCAGACACTGCATCCCATTTCCCTCAGTCACTGCATCCCATTTCCGTCAGTCACTGCATCTCATTTCACTCAGTCACTGCATCCCATTTGAAGCAGTCGCTGCATCCCATTTCACGCAGTCACTGCACCGCATTTCACGCAGTCACTGCACCGCATTTCACGCAGACACTGCATCCCATTTCACTCAGTCACTGCATCCCATTTCACTCAATCACTGCATCTCCTTCACCACAGTCACTGCATCCCATTTTCATCACTCACTGTTTTCCGTATCTCACAGGCGCTGCATTCAATTTCCCACACTCACTGCATCCCATCTCACTAAGTCACTGCATCCCATTTCCATCAGTCACTGCATCCCATTTCCATCAGTCACTGGTTCCCGTATCTCACAGACGCTGCTTTCAATTTCTGACACTCACTGTATCCCATTTCCCATAGACACAGCATCTCCCATCCCTCAGACTCTGCATCTCATTTCAATCAGTGATTGCATCCTACTTCCCACAAATACTGCATCCCATTTCGCTCAGTCACTGCATCTCCTTTCACTTGGTCACTGCATCCCATTTCCCTCAGTCACTGCATCCCATTTCCGTCAAACAAGGCATCTCATTTCACTCAGTCACTGCAGTTGATGTCGCTCTGTCACTGCATCCAATTTCCATCATTCAGTGCATCTCATTTCACTCAGTCTGTGCATCTCATTTCCCTCAGACACTGCATCTCATTTCCCTCAGTCACTGCACCCCAAGCCCGCTCGGGCACTGCATCCCATTTCACACAGTCACTGCATCCCATTTCACACAGTCACTGCATCCCATTTCACACAATCAGTGCATCTCATTGCCCTCAGTCACTGCATCCCATTTCCCGCTGTCACGGCAACCCATTTCCCTGAGTCACTGCATCACATTTCCCTGAGTCACTGCATCCCATTTCCCTCAGTCACTGTATCGCATTTCCCACCGTCACTGCATCCCATTTTCATCAGTCACTATATCCCATTTCCATCAGTCATTGCTACCCATTTTCCCTCAGTCACTGCATCCCATTTCATACAATCAGTGCATCCCATTTCATTCAGTGACTGCATCACATTTCACTCAGTCACTGCATCCCATTTCACTCAGTCACTGCATCCCATTTCCCTCAGTCACTGCATCTCATTTCCCTCAGTCACTGCATCCCATTTTCCTCAGTCACTGCATGCCATTTCCGTCAGTCACTGAATCCCATTTCACTCAGTCACTGCATCCCATTTGCATCCGTCACTGCATCCCATTTCACGCCGTCACTGCATCCCCTTTCACTCTGTGAGTGCAACAGAGTTCACTCTGTCACTGCAGCACATTTCACGCAGTCACTGCATCCCATTTCACGCAGTCACTGCATCGCATTTCCCTCAGTCACTGCATCTCATTTCAATCAGTCACTGCATCTCATTTCCCTCAGTCACTGCATCCCATTTTCCTCAGTCACTGCATGCCATTTCCGTCAGTCACTGAATCCCATTTCACTCAGTCACTGCATCCCATTTGCATCCGTCACTGCATCCCATTTCACTCTGTCACTGCATCGCATTTCACTCAATCACTGCATTCCATTTCACTCAGTCGCTGCATCCAATTTCACTCAGTCGCTGCATCCCCTTCACCACAGTCAAGGCATCCCATTACCATCAGTCACTGTTTCCCGTATCTCACAGACAGTGCATTCAATGCTTCTCATTTCACTCAGTCACTGCAGCTCATCTGGCTCTGTCACTGCATCCAATTTCCAACAGTCAGTGCATCTCATTTCACTCAGTCAGTGCATCTCATTTCACTCAGTCAGTGCATCGCATTTCACTCAGTCACTGCATCGCATTTCACTCAGTCACTCCTTCCCAGTACCTCAGTCACTGCATCCCATTTTCTTCAGTCACTGCATCCCATTTCCATCAGTCACTGTTTCCCGTATCTCACAGACGCTGCATTCAATTTCTCACACACAGTGCATCCATCCCATTTCCCATAGTCACAGCATCTCCTTTCCCTCAGTCTCAGCATCGCATTTCACTCAGTCCATGCATCCCATGTCCCTCAGACACTGCATCCCATGTCCCTCAGTCACTGCATCCCATGTCCCTCAGTCACCGCATCCCATGTCCCTCAGTCACCGCATCCCATTTCCCTCAGTCACCGCATCCCATTTCCCTCAGTCACTGCATCCCATTTCCCTCAGTCACTGCATCGCATTTCACTCAGTCACTGCATCCCATTTCACTCAGTCACTGAATCACATTTCACTCAGTCAGTGCATCACAGTTCACTCAGTCAGTGCATCCCATTTCCCTCAGTCACTGCATCCCAATTCCCTCAGTCACTGCATCCCATGTCCGTGTGTCACTGCATCCCATGTCCGTGTGTCACTGCATCCCATGTCCCTCAGTCACTGCATCTCATGTCCCTCAGTCAGTGCATCCCATGTCCCTCAGTCACTGCATCCCACTTCATTCAGTCAGTGTGTCCCTCTTCGTTCAGGCACTGTATCCCATTTCCCTCAGTCACTGCACACCAAGCCCGCTCGGGCAGTGTTTCCCTATTAACTCAGTCACTCCTTCCCAGTACCTGTGTCACTGCATCCCATGTCCCTCAGTCACTGCATCCCATGTCCCTCAGTCACTGCATCCCATGTCCCTCAGTCACTGCATCCCATGTCCCTCAGTCACTGCTTCTCATTTCACTCAGTCATTGCATCCCATTTCACTCAGTCAGTGCGTCCCTTTTCGGTCAGGCACTGTATCCCATTTCCCTCAGTCACTGCACCCCAAGCCCGCGCGGGCACTGATTCCCTATAAAGTCAGAAACTCCTTCCCAGTACCTCCTTCAATGCAGCTCATGTCACTCTGTCACTGCATCCCATTTCCCTCAGTCACTGCATCCCATGTCGCTCAGTCACTGCATCCCATGTCGCTCAGTCACTGCATCCCATGTCCCTCAGTCACTGCATCCCATTTCCATCAGTCACTGCATCCCATTTCCATCAGTCACTGGTTCCCGTATCTCACAGACGCTGCTTTCAATTTCTGACACTCACTGTATCCCATTTCCCATAGACACAGCATCTCCCTTCCCTCAGACTCTGCATCACATTTCAATCAGTGATTGCATCCTACTTCCCACAAAAACTGCATCCCATTTCGCTCAGTCACTGCATCTCATTTCACTTGGTCACTGCATCCCATTTCCCTCAGTCACTGCATCCCATTTCCGTCAAACAAGGCATCTCATTTCACTCAGTCACTGCAGTTGATGTCGCTCTGTCACTGCATCCAATTTCCATCATTCAGTGCATCTCATTTCACTCAGTCAGTGCATCTCATTTCCCTCAGACACTGCATCTCATTTCCCTCAGTCACTGCACCCCAAGCCCGCTCGGGCACTGCATCCCATTTCACACAGTCACTGCATCCCATTTCACACAGTCACTGCATCCCATTTCACCCCATCAGTGCATCTCATTTCCCTCAGTCACTGCATCCCATTTCCCTCAGTCACGGCAACCCATTTCCCTGAGTCACTGCATCACATTTCCCTGAGTCACTGCATCCCATTTCCCTCAGTCACTGCATCCCATTTCACACAATCACTGCATCCCAATTCACTCAGTCACTGTATCGCATTTCCCACCGTCACTGCATCCCATTTCCATCAGTCACTATATCTCATTTCCATCAGTCATTGCAACCCATTTTCCCTCAGTCACTGCATCCCATTTCATACAATCAGTGCATCCCATTTCATTCAGTGACTGCATCACATTTCACTCAGTCACTGCATCCCATTTCACTCAGTCACTGCATCCCATTTCCCTCAGTCACTGCATCTCATTTCCCTCAGTCACTGCATCTCATTTCCCTCAGTCACTGCAACCCATTTTCCTCAGTCACTGCAGGCCATTTTCGTCAGTCACTGAATGCCATTTCACTGAGTCACTGCATCCCATTTGCATCCGTCACTGCATCCCAGTTCACTCTGTCACTGCATCCCCTTTCACTCTGTGAGTGCATCAGAGTTCACTCTGTCACTGCAGCACATTTCACGCAGTCACTGCATCCCATTTCACGCAGTCACTGCATCCCATTTCACGCAGTCACTGCATCCCATTTCACGCAGTCACTGCATCGCATTTCCCTCAGTCACTGCATCTCATTTCCCTCAGTCACTGCATCCCATTTTCCTCAGTCACTGCATGCCATTTCCATCAGTCACTGAATCCCATTTCACTCAGTCACTGCATCCCATTTGCATCCGTCACTGCATCCCATTTCACTCTGTCAATTCATCCCCTTTCACTCAGTCACTGCATCTCATTTCCGTCAAACAAGGCATCTCATTTCACTCAGTCACTGCAGCTGATGTCGCTCTGTCACTGCATCCAATTTCCATCATTCAGTGCATCTCATTTCACTCAGTCAGTGCATCTCATTTCCCTCAGACACTGCATATCATTTCCCTCAGTCACTGCACACCAAGCCCGCTCGGGCAGTGTTTCCCTATTAACTCAGTCACTCCTTCCCAGTACCTGTGTCACTGCATCCCATGTCCCTCAGTCACTGCATCACATGTCCCTCAGTCACTGCATCCCATGTCCCTCAGTCACTGCATCCCATTTCACTCAGTCAGTGCGTCCCTTTTCGGTCAGGCACTGTATCCCATTTCCCTCAGTCACTGCACCCCAAGCCCGCGCGGGCACTGATTCCCTATAAAGTCAGAAACTCCTTCCCAGTACCTCCTTCAATGCAGCTCATGTCACTCTGTCACTGCATCCCATTTCCCTCAGTCACTGCATCCCATGTCGCTCAGTCACTGCATCCCATGTCCCTCAGTCACTGCATCCCATTTCCATCAGTCACTGGTTCCCGTATCTCACAGACGCTGCTTTCAATTTCTGACACTCACTGTATCCCATTTCCCATAGACACAGCATCTCCCTTCCCTCAGACTCTGCATCACATTTCAATCAGTGATTGCATCCTACTTCCCACAAAAACTGCATCCCATTTCGCTCAGTCACTGCATCTCATTTCACTTGGTCACTGCATCCCATTTCCCTCAGTCACTGCATCCCATTTCCGTCAAACAAGGCATCTCATTTCACTCAGTCACTGCAGTTGATGTCGCTCTGTCACTGCATCCAATTTCCATCATTCAGTGCATCTCATTTCACTCAGTCAGTGCATCTCATTTCCCTCAGACACTGCATCTCATTTCCCTCAGTCACTGCACCCCAAGCCCGCTCGGGCACTGCATCCCATTTCACACAGTCACTGCATCCCATTTCACACAGTCACTGCATCCCATTTCACACCATCAGTGCATCTCATTTCCCTCAGTCACTGCATCCCATTTCCCTCAGTCACGGCAACCCATTTCCCTGAGTCACTGCATCCCATTTCCCTCAGTCACTGCATCCCATTTCACACAATCACTGCATCCCAATTCACTCAGTCACTGTATCGCATTTCCCACCGTCACTGCATCCCATTTCCATCAGTCACTATATCCCATTTCCATCAGTCATTGCAACCCATTTTCCCTCAGTCACTGCATCCCATTTCATACAATCAGTGCATCCCATTTCATTCAGTGACTGCATCACATTTCACTCAGTCACTGCATCCCATTTCACTCAGTCACTGCATCCCATTTCCCTCAGTCACTGCATCTCATTTCCCTCAGTCACTGCATCTCATTTCCCTCAGTCACTGCATCTCAATTCCCTCAGTCACTGCAACCCATTTTCCTCAGTCACTGCATGCCATTTCCGTCAGTCACTGAATCCCATTTCACTCAGTCACTGCATCCCATTTGCATCCGTCACTGCATCCCAGTTCACTCTGTCACTGCATCCCCTTTCACTCTGTGAGTGCATCAGAGTTCACTCTGTCACTGCAGCACATTTCACGCAGTCACTGCATCCCATTTCACGCAGTCACTGCATCCCATTTCACGCAGTCACTGCATCTCATTTCCCTCAGTCACTGCATCTCATTTCCCTCAGTCACTGCATCCCATTTTCCTCAGTCACTGCATGCCATTTCCATCAGTCACTGAATCCCATTTCACTCAGTCACTGCATCCCATTTGCATCCGTCACTGCATCCCATTTTCCTCAGTCACTGCATGCCATTTCACTCAGTCACTGCATCTCATTTCCGTCAAACAAGGCATCTCATTTCACTCAGTCACTGCAGTTGATGTCGCTCTGTCACTGCACCCAATTTCCATCATTCAGTGCATCTCATTTCACTCAGTCAGTGCATCTCATTTCCCTCAGACACTGCATCTCATTTCCCTCAGTCACTGCACCCCAAGCCCGCTCGGGCACTGCATCCCATTTCACACAGTCACTGCATCCCATTTCCCTCAGTCACGGCAACCCATTTCCCTGAGTCACTGCATCACATTTCCCTGAGTCACTGCATCCCATTTCCCTCAGTCACTGCATCCCATTTCACACAATCACTGCATCCCAATTCACTCAGTCACTGTATCATATTTCCCACCGTCACTGCATCCCATTTCCATCAGTCACTATATCCCATTTCCATCAGTCATTGCAACCCATTTTCCCTCAGTCACTGCATCCTATTTCATACAATCAGTGCATCCCATTTCATTCAGTGACTCCATCACATTTCACTCAGTCACTGCATCCCATTTCACTCAGTCACTGCATCCCATTTCATACAATCAGTGCATCCCATTTCATTCAGTGACTGCATCCCATTTCACGCAGTCACTGCATCCCATTTCACGCAGTCACTGCATCGCATTTCCCTCAGTCACTGCATCTCATTTCCCTCAGTCACTGCATCTCATTTCCCTCAGTCACTGCATCTCATTTCCCTCAGTCACTGCATCCCATTTTCCTCAGTCACTGCATGCCATTTCCGTCAGTCACTGAATCCCATTTCACTCAGTCACTGCATCCCATTTGCATCCGTCACTGCATCCCCTTTCACTCTGAGTGCATCAGAGTTCACTCTGTCACTGCAGCACATTTCACGCAGTCACTGCATCCCATTTCACGCAGTCACTGCATCCCATTTCACGCAGTCACTGCATCGCATTTCACTCAATCGCTGCATCCCCTTCACCACAGTCACTGCATCCCATTTCCATCAGTCACTGTTTCCCGTATCTCACAGACAGTGCATTCAATGCTTCTTACTTCACTCAGTCACTGCAGCTCATCTCGCTCTGTCACTGCATCCAATTTCCAACAGTCAGTGCATCTCATTTCACTCAGTCAGTGCATCTCATTTCACTCAGTCAGTGCATCGCATTTCACTCAGTCAGTGCATCGCATTTCACTCAGTCACTGCATCGCATTTCACTCAGTCACTCCTTCCCAGTACCTCAGTCACTGCATCCCATTTTCTTCTGTCACTGCATCCCATTTCCATCAGTCACTGTTTCCCGTATCTCACAGACGCTGCATTCAATTTCCCACACACAGTGCATCCATCCCATTTCCCATAGTCACAGCATCCCCTTGCCCTCAGTCTCATCATCTCATTTCACTCAGTGATTGCATCCTTCTTCACACAAATACTGCACCCCATTTCCCTCAGTCACTGCTTCCCATTTCCCTCAGTCACTGCATCCGATTTCACTCAGTCACTGCATCCCATTGTACCCAGTCACTGGATCCCATTGCACTCAGTGATGCATCCCATTTCACTCAGCGACTGCATCCCATTTCACTCAGTGACTAAATCACATTTCCCTCAGTCACTGCATCCCATTTCCCTCAGTCACTGCATCCCATTTCCCTCAGTTACTGCATCGCATTTCACTCAGTCACTGCATCCCATTTCACTCAGTGACTGAATCACATTTCACTCAGTCAGTGCATCCCAATTCCCTCAGTCACTGCATCTCATGTCCCTCAGTCAGTGCATCCCATGTCCCTCAGTCACTGCATCCCATTTCATTCAGTCAGTGTGTCCCTTTTCGTTCTGGCACTGTATCCCATTTCCCTCAGTCACTGCACACCAAGCCCGCTCGGGCACTGTTTCCCTATTGACTCAGTCACTCCTTCCCAGTACCTCTGTCACTGCAGCTCATGTCACTCTGTCACTGCATCACATTTCCATCAGACAGTGCATCCCATTTCCCTCAGTCACTGCATCACATTTCCATCAGACACTACAGCTCATGTCACTCTGTCACTGCATCCAATTTCCATCGGTCACTGCATCCCATTTCACCCAGTCCCTGCATCCCAATGCACTCAGTGATGGATCCCATGTCAAGCAGTCACTGCATCACATTTCACTCAGTCACTGCCTCACATTTCACTCAGTCACTGCATCACATTTCACTCAGTCAGTGCATCACATTTCACTCAGTCACTGCATCACATTTAACTCAGTCACTGCTTCCCATTTCACGCAGCCACTGCATCACATTTCACTCAGTCACTGCATCACATTTCACTCAGTCACTGCATCCCATTTACTCAATCACTGCAACTCCTTCACCACAGTCACTGCATCACATTTCCATCAGTCACTGTTTCCTGTATCTCACAGACGATGCATTCAATTTCCCACACTCACTGCTTCCCATTTCCCTCAGTCACCGCATCCCATTTCTGTCAGTCACTGCATCCAATTTCCATCAGTCACTGCATCCCATTTCACCTAGTCCCTGCATCCCATTGCATTCAGTGATGCACCCCATTGCACTCAGTGACTGCATCGCATTTCACTCAGTCACTGCATCCCATTTCACGCAATCCACTGCATCCCATTTCCCTCAGTCACTGCATCTCCTTCACCACAGTCACTGCATTCCATTTCCATCAGTCACTGTTTCCCGTATCTCACGGGCGCTGCATTCAATTTCCCACGCTCACTGCATCCCATTTCCCATAGTCACAGCATCTCCTTTCCCTCAGTCTCTGCATTGCATTTCACTCAGTCAATGCTTCCCATGTCCCTCAGTCACTGCATCCCATGTCCGTGTGTCACTGCTTCCCATGTCCCTCAGTCACTGCATCCCATGTCCGTGTGTCACTGCATCCCATGTCCCTCAGTCACTGCATCTCATGTCCCTCAGTCACTGCATCTCCTTCACCACAGTCACTGCATCCCATTTCATTTAGTCAGTGTGTCCCTTTTCGTTCAGGCACTGTATCCCATTTCCCTCAGTCACTGCCCACCAAGCCCGCTCGGGCAGTGTTTCCCGATTGACTCAGTCACTCCTTCCCAGTACCTCTGTCACTGCAGCTCATGTCACTCTGTCACTGCATTACATTTCCATCAGACAGTGCATCCCATTTCCCTCAGTCACTGCATCACATTTCCATCAGACACTGCAGCTCATGTCACTCTGTCACTGCAATCCCATTTCCATCAGTCACTGCATCCCTATTCACACAGTCACTGCATCCCAGTTCACACAGTCACTGCATCCCAGTTCACACAGCCACTGCATCCCATTTCACACAGCCACTGCATCCCATTTCACAGAGCCACTGCATCCCATTTCACTCAGTCACTGCATCCCATTTCACTCAGTCACTGCATCCCATTTCACAGAGTCACTGCATCTCCTTTCCTTCAGTCACTGCGTCACATTTCACTCAGTGACTGCAACACATTTCACTCAGAGACTGTATCCCATTTCACTCAGTCACTGCATCCCATTTCCCTCAGTCACTGCATCCCATTTCCCACAGTCACTGCATCACATTTCCATCAGACACTGCAGCTCATGTCACTCTGTCACTGCATCCCATTTCACCCACTCCCTGCATCCCATTGCACTCAGTGATGCATCCCAATTCAAGCAGTCACTGCATCACATTTCCATCAGTCACTGTTTCCCGTATCTCAAAGACGATGCATTCAATTTCCCAAACTACTGCATCCCATTTTAACTCAGTCACTGCATCCCATTTCCCTCAGTCACTGCATCCCATTTCCGTCAGTCACTGCATCTCATTTCACTCAGTGATGCATCCGATTTCACTCAGTGACGCATCCCATTTCACTCAGTCACTGCATCTCCTTCACCACAGTCACTGCATCCCATTTTCATCACTCACTGTTTCCCGTATCTCGCAGACGCTGCATTCAATTTCCCACACTCACTGCATCCCATCTCACTCAGTCACTGAATCCCATTTCCATCACTCACTGCATCCCATTTCCATCAGTCACTGGTTCCCGTATCTCACAGACGCTGCTTTCAATTTCTGACACTCACTGTATCCCATTTCCCATAGACACAGCATCTCCCTTCCCTCAGACTCTGCATCTTTTTTCAATCAGTGATTGCATCCTACTTCCCACAAATACTGCATCCCATTTCGCTCAGTCACTGCGTCTCATTTCACTTGGTCACTGCATCCCATTTCCAGCAGTCACTGCATCCCATTTCCGTCATACAAGGCATCTCATTTCACTCAGTCACTGCAGTTCATGTCGCTCTGTCACTGCATCCAATTTCCATCATTCAGTGCATCTCATTTCCCTCAGTCACTGCATCTCATTTCCCTCAGTCACTGCACCCCAAGCCCGCTCGGGCACTGCATCCCAGTTCACACAGTCACTGCATCCCATTTCACACAATCAGTGCATCTCATTTCACACAATCAGTGCATCTCATTTACCTCAGTCACTGCATCCCATTTCCCTGAGTCACTGCATCCCATTTCACTCAGTCACTGCATCCCATTTCCATCAGTCACTGCACCCCAAGCCCGCTCGGGCACTGCATCCCTATTAACTCAGTCACTCCTTCCAAGTACCTCAGTCACTGCATCCATTGTCCCACAGTAACTGCATCCCATGTCCCTCAGTCACTGCATCCCATGTCCCTCAGTCACTGCATCCCATGTCCCTCAGTCACTGCATCCCATGTCCCTCAGTCACTGCATCCCATGTCCCTCAGTCACTGCATCTCATTTCACTCAGCCACTGCATCACAGTTCACTCAGTGACTGAATCACAGTTCACTCAATCACTGCATCCCATTGTCCTCAGTCACGGCATCCCATTTCCGTCAGTCACTGCATCCCATTTCCCACAGTCACTGCATCTCCGTTCCTCAATCACTGCATGCCGTTTCACTCAGTCTCTGCATCCCATTTCCCTCAGACACTGCATCCCATTTCCCTCAGACACTGCATCTGATTTCCATCAGTCACTGCATCCCATTTCCCTCAGTCATTGCATCCCATTTCCCACAGTCACTGCATCATATTACCCTCAGTCAGAGCATCCCATTTCCCACATTCACTGCATCTCCTTTCCCTCAGTCAATGCGTCACATTCCACTGAGTCACTGCATCCCATTCCACAGTGTCACAGCATCCCATTTCACTCAGTGACTGCAACCCATTACCCTCAGTCACTGCATCCCATTTCCATCAGTCACTGCGTCCCATTCATCTCAGTCACTGAATCCCATTTCCCTCAGTCACTGCATCCCTATTCACACAGTCACTGCATCCCAGTTCACACAGCCACTGCATCCCATTTCACAAAGCCACTGCATCCCAGTTCACACAGCCACTGCATCCCATTTCACACAGCCACTGCATCCCATTTCACACAGCCACTGCATCCCATTTCACACAGCCACTGCATCCCATTTCACACAGCCACTGCATCCCATTTCACACAGACACTGCATCCCATTTCCGTCAGTCACTGCATCCCATTTCACTCAGTCACTGCATACCATTTCCATCAGTCACTGCATCCCATTTCACGCAGTCACTGCATCGCATTTCACGCAGTCACTGCATCGCATTTCACGCAGTCACTGCATCGCATTTCACGCAGTCACTGCATCGCATTTCACGCAGTCACTGCATCCCATTTCACTCAGTCACTGCATCACATTTCACTCAGTCACTGCATCACATTTCACTCAGTCACTGCATCCCAATTCACTCAATCACTGCATCTCCTTCACCACAGTCACAGCATCCCATTTCCATCAGTCACTGGTTCCCGTATCTCACAGACGCTGCATTCAATTTCCGACACTCACTGTATCCCATTTCCCATAGACACAGCGTCTCCTTTCCCACAGTCTCTGCATCTCATTTCAATCAGTGATTGCATCCTACTTCCCAAAAATACTGCATCCCATTTCGCTCAGTCACTGCATCGCATTTCACTCAATCACTGCATCCCATTTCACTCAGTCACTGCATCCCATTTCACTCAGTCGCTGCATCCCCTTCACCACAGTCAATGCATCCCATTTCCATCAGTCACTGTTTCCCGTATCTCACAGACAGTGCATTCAATGCTTCTCATTTCACTCAGTCACTGCAGCTCATCTGGCTCTATCACTGCATCCAATTTCCAACAGTCAGTGCATCTCATTTCACTCAGTCAGTGCATCTCATTTCACTCAGTCAGTGCATCGCATTTCACTCAGTCACTGCATCGCATTTCACTCAGTCACTCCTTCCCAGTACCTCAGTCACTGCATCCCATTTTCTTCAGTCACTGCATCCCATTTCCATCAGTCACTGTTTCCCGTATCTCACAGACGCTGCATTCAATTTCTCACACACAGTGCATCCATCCCATTTCCCATAGTCACAGCATCTCATGTCCCTCAGTCACTGCATCCCATTTCCCTCAGTCACCGCATCCCATTTCCCTCAGTCACCGCATCCCATTTCCCTCAGTCACTGCATCCCATTTCCCTCAGTCACTGCATCGCATTTCACTCAGTCACTGCATCACATTTCACTCAGTCACTGCATCCCATTTCACTCAGTGACTGAATCACATTTCACTCAGTCAGTGCATCACATTTCACTCAGTCAGTGCATCCCATTTCCCTCAGTCACTGCATCCCAATTCCCTCAGTCACTGCATCCCATGTCCGTGTGTCACTGCATCCCATGTCCGTGTGTCACTGCATCCCATGTCCCTCAGTCACTGCATCTCATGTCCCTCAGTCAGTGCATCCCATGTCCCTCAGTCACTGCATCCCATTTCATTCAGTCAGTGTGTCCCTTTTCGTTCAGGCACTGTATCCCATTTCCCTCAGTCACTGCACACCAAGCCCGCTCGGGCAGTGTTTCCCTATTAACTCAGTCACTCCTTCCCAGTACCTCTGTCACTGCATCCCATGTCCCTCAGTCACTGCATCACATGTCCCTCAGTCACTGCATCCCATGTTCCTCAGTCACTGCATCTCATTTCACTCAGTCATTGCATCCCATTTCACTCAGTCAGTGCGTCCCTTTTCGGTCAGGCACTGTATCCCATTTCCCTCAGTCACTGCACCCCAAGCCCGCGCGGGCACTGATTCCCTATAAAGTCAGAAACTCCTTCCCAGTAACTCCTTCAATGCAGCTCATGTCACTCTGTCACAGCATCCTATTTCCCTCAGTCACTGCATCCCATGTCCCTCAGTCACTGCATCCCATGTCCCTCAGTCACTGCATCCCATTTCCATCAGTCACTGGTTCCCGTATCTCACAGACGCTGCTTTCAATTTCTGACACTCACTGTATCCCATTTCCCATAGGCACAGCATCTCCCTTCCCTCAGACTCTGCATCTCATTTCAATCAGTGATTGCATCCTACTTCCCACAAATACTGCATCCCATTTCGCTCAGTCACTGCATCTCATTTCACTTGGTCACTGCATCCCATTTCGCTCAGTCACTGCAGCTCATTTCCGTCAAACAAGGCATCTCATTTCACTCAGTCACTGCAGTTCATGTCGCTCTGTCACTGCATCCAATTTCCATCATTCAGTGCATCTCATTTCACTCAGTCAGTGCATCTCATTTCCCTCAGACACTGCATCTCATTTCCCTCAGTCACTGCACCCCAAGCCCGCTCGGGCACTGCATCCCATTTCACACAGTCACTGCATCCCATTTCACACAATCAGTGCATCTCATTTCCCTCAGTCACTGCATCCCATTTCCCTCAGTCACGGCAACCCATTTCCCTGAGTCACTGCATCACATTTTCCTGAGTCACTGCATCCCATTTCCCACAGTCACTGCATCCCATTTCACACAATCACTGCATCCCAATTCACTCAGTCACTGTATCGCATTTCCCACCGTCACTGCATCCCATTTCCATCAGTCACTATATCCCATTTCCATCAGTCATTGCAACCCATTTTCCCTCAGTCACTGCATCCCATTTCATACAATCAGTGCATCCCATTTCATTCAGTGACTGCCTCACATTTCACTCAGTCACTGCATCCCATTTCACTCAGTCACTGCATCCCATTTCCCTCAGTCACTGCATCTCATTTCCCTCAGTCACTGCCTCTCATTTCCCTCAGTCACTGCATCCCATTTTCCTCAGTCACTGCATGCCATTTCCGTCAGTCACTGAATCCCATTTCACTCAGTCACTGCATTCCATTTGCATCCGTCACTGCATCCCATTTCACTCTGTCACTGCATCCCCTTTCACTCTGTGAGTGCATCAAAGTTCACTCTGTCACTGCAGCACATTTCACGCAGTCACTGCATCCCATTTCACGCAGTCACTGCATCCCATTTCACGCAGTCACTGCAGCACATTTCACGCAGTCACTGCATCCCATTTCACGCAGTCACTGCATCGCATTTCCCTCAGTCACTGCATCTCATTTCCCTCAGTCACTGCATCTCATTTCCCTCAGTCACTGCATCTCATTTCCCTCAGTCACTGCATCCCATTTTCCTCAGTCACTGCATGCCATTTCCGTCAGTCACTGCATCCCATTTCACGCATTCACTGCATCGCATTTCACTCAATCACTGCATTCCATTTCACTCAGTCGCTGCATCCCATTTCACTCAGTCGCTGCATCCCCGTCACCACAGTCACTGCATCCCATTTCCATCAGTCACTGTTTCCCGTATCTCACAGACAGTGCATTCAATGCTTCTCATTTCACTCAGTCACTGCAGCTCATCTCGCTCTGTCACTGCATCCAATTTCCAACAGTCAGTGCATCTCATTTCACTCAGTCAGTGCATCTCATTTCACTCAGTCAGTGCATCTCATTTCACTCAGTCACTGCATCGCATTTCACTCAGTCACTCCTTCCCAGTACCTCAGTCACTGCATCCCATTTTCTTCAGTCACTGCATCCCATTTCCATCAGTCACTGTTTCCCGTATCTCACAGACGCTGCATTCAATTTCCCACACACAGTGCATCCATTCCATTTCCCACAGTCACAGCATCTCCTTGCCCTCAGTCTCATCATCTCATTTCACTCAGTGATTGCATCCTTCTTCCCACAAATACTGCCCCCCATTTCCCTCAGTCACTGCTTTCCATTTCCCTCAGTCACTGCATCTCATTTCCGTCAGTTACTGCATCATATTTCCATCAAACAATGCATCTCATTTCACTCAGTCACTGCATCTCATTTCACTCAGTCACTGCATCTCATTTCACTCATTCACTGCATCCCATTTCCCTCAGTCACTGCATCCCATTTCACTCAGTCACTGCATCCGATTTCCCTCAGTCACTGCATCTCCTTCACCACAGTCACTGCATCCCATTTCACGCAGTCACTGCATCACACTTCACTCAGTCACTGCATCATATTTTACTCAGTCACTGCATCCCATTTCACTCAGTCACTGCATCACAGTTCACTCAGTGACTGAATCACATTTCACTGATTCACTGCGTCCCATTTCACGCAGACACTGCATCCCATTTCACGCAGTCACTGCATCGAATTACACGCAGTCACTGCATCGAATTTCACGCAGTCACTGCATCCCATTTCACTCAGTCACTGCATCACAGTTCACTAGGTCACTGCATCACATTTCACTCAGTCACTGCATCACATGTCACTCAGTCACTGCATCCGAATTCACTCAATCACTGCATCTCCTTCACCACAGTCACTGCGTCCAAATTCCATGAGTCACTGTTTGCTGTATCTCACAGACGCTGCATTCAATTTCCCACCCGCACTGCATCCCATTTCCCATCGTCACAGCATCACCTTTCCCTCAGTCTCTGCATCGCAATTCACTCAGTGACTGCATCCCATTTCCCTCAGTCACTGCATACCATTTAGCTCAGTAACTGCATCCCATTTCCGTCAGTCACTGCATCCAATTTCCAACACTCAGTGCATCTCATTTCACTCAGTGACTGCATCACAGTTCACTCAGTGACTGAATCACAGTACACTCAGTGAGTGCATCATATTTCACTCAGTGACGGAATCACAGTTCACTCAGTGGCTGAATCACATTTCACTGAGTCACTGCGTCGCATTTCACGCAGACACTGCATCGCATTTCACGCAGTCACTGCATCGCATTTCACGCAGTCACTGCATCGCATTTCACTCAGTCACTGCATCCCAATTCACTCAGTCACTGCATCCCAATTCACTCAGTCACTGCATCTCCTTCACCACAGTCACAGCATCCCATTTCCATCAGTCACTGGTTCCCGTATCTCACAGACGCTGCATTCAATTTCCGACACTCATTGTATCCCATTTCCCATAGACACAGCATCTCCTTTCCCACAGTCTCGGCATCACATTTCAATCAGTGATTGCATCCTACTTCCCAAAAATACTGCATCCCATTTCCCTCAGTCACCGCATCCCATTTCCCTCAGTCACTGCATCCAATTTCCATCAGTCACTGCATCCAATTTCCATCAGTCACTGCATCCCATTGCACTCAGTGATGCATCCCATTGCACTCAGTGATGCATCCCATTGCACTCAGTGACTGCATCGCATTTCACTCAGTCACTGCATCCCATTTCATGCAATCACTGCATCCCATTTCCCTCAGTCACTGCATCCCAATTCCCTCAGGTCACTGCATCCCATGTCCCTCAGTCACTGCATCCCATGTCCCTCAGTCACTGCATCCCATGTCCCGAAGTCACTGCATCCCATGTCCCGAAGTCACTGCATCCCATGTCCCGAAGTCACTGTCTCCCATGTCCCTCAGTCACTGCATCCCATTTCACTCAGTCAGTGCGTCCCTTTTCGGTCAGGCACTGTATCCCATTTCCCTCAGTCACTGCACCCCTAGCCCGCGCAGGCACTGATTCCCTCTTAACTCATAAACTCCTTCCCAGTACCTCCTTCAATGCAGCTCATGTCACTCTGTCACTGCATCCCATTTCCCTCAGTCACTGCAAACCATGTCCCTCAGTCACTGCATCCTATGTCCCTCAGTCACTGCATTCCATTTCACTCAGCCACTGCATCCCATTTCACTCAGTCACTGCATCACAGTTCACTCAGTGACTGAATCACAGTTCACTCAGTGACTGAATCACAGTACACTCAGTGAGTGCATCATATTTCACTCAGTGAAGGACTCACATTTCACTCAGTGACTGAATCACATTTCACTGATTCACTGCGTCCCATTTCACGCAGTCAGTGCATCCCATTTCACGCAGTCACTGCATCGAATTTCACGCAGTCACTGCATCTCATTTCACTCAGTCACTGCATCACAGTTCACTCAGTCACTGCATCACAGTTCACTCAGTCACTGCATCACAGTTCACTCAGTCACTGCATCACAGTTCACTCAGTCACTGCATCACATTTCACTCAGTCACTGCATCCCAATTCACTCAATCACTGCATCTCCTTCACCACAGTCACAGCATCCCATTTCCATCAGTCACTGGTTCCCGTATCTCTCAGACGCTGCATTCAATTTCCGACACTCACTGTATCCCATTTCCCAAAGACACAGCGTCTCCTTTCCCACAGTCTCTGCATCTCATTTCAATCAGTGATTGCATCCTACTTCCCAAAAATACTGCATCCCATTTCCCTCAGTCACCGCATCCCATTTCCCTCAGTCACTGCATCCAATTTCCATCAGTCACTGCATCCAATTTCCATCAGTCACTGCATCCCATTGCACTCAGTGATGCATCCCATTGCACTCAGTGATGCGTCCCATTGCACTCAGTGACTGCATCGCATTTCACTCAGTCACTGCATCCCATTTCATGCAATCACTGCATCCCATTTCCCTCAGTCACTGCATCCCAATTCCCTCAGGTCACTGCATCCCATGTCCCTCAGTCACTGCATCCCATGTCCCTCAGTCACTGCATCCCATGTCCCGAAGTCACTGCATCCCATGTCCCGAAGTCACTGTCTCCCATGTCCCTCAGTCACTGCATCCCATTTCACTCAGTCAGTGCGTCCCTTTTCGGTCAGGCACTGTATCCCATTTCCCTCAGTCACTGCACCCCTAGCCCGCGCAGGCACTGATTCCCTCTTAACTCATAAACTCCTTCCCAGTACCTCCTTCAATGCAGCTCATGTCACTCTGTCACTGCATCCCATTTCCCTCAGTCACTGCAAACCATGTCCCTCAGTCACTGCATCCTATGTCCCTCAGTCACTGCATCCCATTTCACTCAGTCACTGCATCTCATTTCACTCAGTCACTGCATTCCATTTCACTCAGCCACTGCATCCCATTTCACTCAGTCACTGCATCACAGTTCACTCAGTGACTGAATCACAGTACACTCAGTGAGTGCATCATATTTCACTCAGTGAAGGACTCACATTTCACTCAGTGACTGAATCACATTTCACTGATTCACTGCGTCCCATTTCACGCAGTCAGTGCATCCCATTTCACGCAGTCACTGCATCGAATTTCACGCAGTCACTGCATCTCATTTCACTCAGTCACTGCATCACAGTTCACTCAGTCACTGCATCACAGTTCACTCAGTCACTGCATCACAGTTCACTCAGTCACTGCATCACATTTCACTCAGTCACTGCATCCCAATTCACTCAATCACTGCATCTCCTTCACCACAGTCACAGCATCCCATTTCCATCAGTCACTGGTTCCCGTATCTCACAGACGCTGCATTCAATTTCCGACACTCACTGTATCCCATTTCCCAAAGACACAGCGTCTCCTTTCCCACAGTCTCTGCATCTCATTTCAATCAGTGATTGCATCCTACTTCCCAAAAATACTGCATCCCATTTCGCTCAGTCACTGCATCTCATTTCACTCGGTCACTGCATCCCAATTCCCTCGGTCACTACATCCCATTTCCCTCAGTCACTGCATCTCATTTCCGTCAGTTACTGCATCATATTTCCATCAAAGAATGCATCTCATTTCACTCAGTCACTGCAGCTCATGTCACTCTGTCACTGCATCCAATTTCCATCAGTCAGTGCATCTCATTTCACTCATTCACTGCATCGCATTTCACTCAGTCACTGCATCACATTTCACTCAGTCACTGCATCACATTTCACTCAGTCACTGCATCCCATTTCCCTCAGTCACTGCATCCCATTTCCGTCAGTCACTGCATCTCATTTCACTCAGTCACTGCATCCCATTTGAAGCAGTCACTGCATCCCATTTCACGCAGTCACTGCACCGCATTTCACGCAGTCACTGCACCGCATTTCACGCAGTCACTGCACCGCATTTCACGCAGACACTGCATCCCATTTCACTCAGTCACTGCATCCCATTTCACTCAATCACTGCATCTCCTTCACCACAGTCACTGCATCCCATTTTCATCACTCACTGTTTTCCGTATCTCACAGGCGCTGCATTCAATTTCCCACACTCACTGCATCCCATCTCACTAAGTCACTGCATCCCATTTCCATCAGTCACTGCATCCCATTTCCATCAGTCACTGGTTCCCGTATCTCACAGACGCTGCTTTCAATTTCTGACACTCACTGTATCCCATTTCCCATAGACACAGCATCTCCCTTCCCTCAGACTCTGCATCTCATTTCAATCAGTGATTGCATCCTACTTCCCACAAATACTGCATCCCATTTCGCTCAGTCACTGCATCTCCTTTCACTTGGTCACTGCATCCCATTTCCCTCAGTCACTGCATCCCGTTTCCCTCAATCACTGCATCTCATTTCCGTCAAACAAGGCATCTCATTTCACTCAGTCACTGCAGTTGATGTCGCTCTGTCACTGCATCCAATTTCCATCATTCAGTGCATCTCATTTCACTCAGTCTGTGCATCTCATTTCCCTCAGACACTGCATCTCATTTCCCTCAGTCACTGCACCCCAAGCCCGCTCGGGCACTGCATCCCATTTCACACAGTCACTGCATCCCATTTCACACAGTCACTGCATCCCATTTCACACAATCAGTGCATCTCATTTCCCTCAGTCACTGCATCCCATTTCCCTCTGTCACGGCAACCCATTTCCCTGAGTCACTGCATCACATTTCCCTGAGTCACTGCATCCCATTTCCCTCAGTCACTGCATCCCATTTCACACAATCACTGCATCCCAATTCACTCAGTCACTGTATCGCATTTCCCACCGTCACTGCATCCCATTTTCATCAGTCACTATATCCCATTTCCATCAGTCATTGCTACCCATTTTCCCTCAGTCACTGCATCCCATTTCATACAATCAGTGCATCCCATTTCATTCAGTGACAGCATCACATTTCACTCAGTCACTGCATCCCATTTCACTCAGTCACTGCATCCCATTTCACTCAGTCACTGCATCCCATTTCCCTCAGTCACTGCATCTCATTTCCCTCAGTCACTGCATCCCATTTTCCTCAGTCACTGCATTCCATTTCCGTCAGTCACTGAATCCCATTTCACTCAGTCACTGCATCCCATTTGCATCCGTCACTGCATCCCATTTCACTCTGTCACTGCATCGCATTTCACTCAATCACTGCATTCCATTTCACTCAGTCGCTGCATCCAATTTCACTCAGTCGCTGCATCCCCTTCACCACAGTCAAGGCATCCCATTTCCATCAGTCACTGTTTCCCGTATCTCACAGACAGTGCATTCAATGCTTCTCATTTCACTCAGTCACTGCAGCTCATCTGGCTCTGTCACTGCATCCAATTTCCAACAGTCAGTGCATCTCATTTCACTCAGTCAGTGCATCTCATTTCACTCAGTCAGTGCATCGCATTTCACTCAGTCACTGCATCGCATTTCACTCAGTCACTCCTTCCCAGTACCTCAGTCACTGCATCCCATTTTCTTCAGTCACTGCATCCCATTTCCATCAGTCACTGTTTCCCGTATCTCACAGACAGTGCATTCAATTTCTCACACACATTGCATCCATCCCATTTCCCATAGTCACAGCATCTCCTTTCCCTCAGTCTCAGCATCGCATTTCACTCAGTCCATGCATCCCATGTCCCTCAGACACTGCATCCCATGTCCCTCAGTCACTGCATCCCATGTCCCTCAGTCACCGCATCCCATGTCCCTCAGTCACCAAATCCCATTTCCCTCAGTCACCGCATCCCATTTCCCTCAGTCACTGCATCCCATTTCCCTCAGTCACTGCATCGCATTTCACTCAGTCACTGCATC
Organism: Stegostoma tigrinum; assembly: GCF_030684315.1. Classification (NCBI taxonomy): domain Eukaryota; kingdom Metazoa; phylum Chordata; class Chondrichthyes; order Orectolobiformes; family Stegostomatidae; genus Stegostoma; species Stegostoma tigrinum. Next base: position 152,237 of record NW_026728128.1, on the reverse strand, counting down.
GCATTTCACTCAGTCACTGCATCCCATTTCACTCAGTCACTGAATCACATTTCACTCAGTCAGTGCATCACAGTTCACTCAGTCAGTGCATCCCATTTCCCTCAGTCACTGCATCCCAATTCCCTCAGTCACTGCATCCCATGTCCGTGTGTCACTGCATCCCATGTCCGTGTGTCACTGCATCCCATGTCCCTCAGTCACTGCATCTCATGTCCCTCAGTCAGTGCATCCCATGTCCCTCAGTCACTGCATCCCACTTCATTCAGTCAGTGTGTCCCTCTTCGTTCAGGCACTGTATCCCATTTCCCTCAGTCACTGCACACCAAGCCCGCTCGGGCAGTGTTTCCCTATTAACTCAGTCACTCCTTCCCAGTACCTGTGTCACTGCATCCCATGTCCCTCAGTCACTGCATCACATGTCCCTCAGTCACTGCATCCCATGTCCCTCAGTCACTGCATCCCATGTCCCTCAGTCACTGCATCTCATTTCACTCAGTCATTGCATCCCATTTCACTCAGTCAGTGCGTCCCTTTTCGGTCAGGCACTGTATCCCATTTCCCTCAGTCACTGCACCCCAAGCCCGCGCGGGCACTGATTCCCTATAAAGTCAGAAACTCCTTCCCAGTACCTCCTTCAATGCAGCTCATGTCACTCTGTCACTGCATCCCATTTCCCTCAGTCACTGCATCCCATGTCGCTCAGTCACTGCATCCCATGTCCCTCAGTCACTGCATCCCATTTCCATCAGTCACTGGTTCCCGTATCTCACAGACGCTGCTTTCAATTTCTGACACTCACTGTATCCCATTTCCCATAGACACAGCATCTCCCTTCCCTCAGACTCTGCATCACATTTCAATCAGTGATTGCATCCTACTTCCCACAAAAACTGCATCCCATTTCACTCAGTCACTGCATCTCATTTCACTTGGTCACTGCATCCCATTTCCCTCAGTCACTGCATCCCATTTCCGTCAAACAAGGCATCTCATTTCACTCAGTCACTGCAGTTGATGTCGCTCTGTCACTGCATCCAATTTCCATCATTCAGTGCATCTCATTTCACTCAGTCAGTGCATCTCATTTCCCTCAGACACTGCATCTCATTTCCCTCAGTCACTGCACCCCAAGCCCGCTCGGGCACTGCATCCCATTTCACACAGTCACTGCATCCCATTTCACACAGTCACTGCATCCCATTTCACACCATCAGTGCATCTCATTTCCCTCAGTCACTGCATCCCATTTCCCTCAGTCACGGCAACCCATTTCCCTGAGTCACTGCATCACATTTCCCTGAGTCACTGCATCCCATTTCCCTCAGTCACTGCATCCCATTTCACACAATCACTGCATCCCAATTCACTCAGTCACTGTATCGCATTTCCCACCGTCACTGCATCCCATTTCCATCAGTCACTATATCCCATTTCCATCAGTCATTGCAACCCATTTTCCCTCAGTCACTGCATCCCATTTCATACAATCAGTGCATCCCATTTCATTCAGTGACTGCATCACATTTCACTCAGTCACTGCATCCCATTTCACTCAGTCACTGCATCCCATTTCCCTCAGTCACTGCATCCCATTTCCCTCAGTCACTGCATCTCATTTCCCTCAGTCACTGCATCTCATTTCCCTCAGTCACTGCAACCCATTTTCCTCAGTCACTGCATGCCATTTCCGTCAGTCACTGAATCCCATTTCACTCAGTCACTGCATCCCATTTGCATCCGTCACTGCATCCCAGTTCACTCTGTCACTGCATCCCCTTTCACTCTGTGAGTGCATCAGAGTTCACTCTGTCACTGCAGCACATTTCACGCAGTCACTGCATCCCATTTCACGCAGTCACTGCATCCCATTTCACGCAGTCACTGCATCGCATTTCCCTCAGTCACTGCATCACATTTCCCTCAGTCACTGCATCCCATTTTCCTCAGTCACTGCATGCCATTTCCATCAGTCACTGAATCCCATTTCACTCAGTCACTGCATCCCATTTGCATCCGTCACTGCATCCCATTTCACTCTGTCACTGCATCCCCTTTCACTCAGTCACTGCATCTCATTTCCGTCAAACAAGGCATCTCATTTCACTCAGTCACTGCAGTTGATGTCGCTCTGTCACTGCATCCAATTTCCATCATTCAGTGCATCTCATTTCACTCAGTCAGTGCATCTCATTTCCCTCAGACAGTGCATATCATTTCCCTCAGTCACTGCACCCCAAGCCCGCTCGGGCACTGCATCCCATTTCACACAGTTACTGCATCCCATTTCCCTCAGTCACGGCAACCCATTTCCCTGAGTCACTGCATCACATTTCCCTGAGTCACTGCATCCCATTTCCCTCAGTCACTGCATCCCATTTCACACAATCACTGCATCCCAATTCACTCAGTCACTGTATCATATTTCCCACCGTCACTGCATCCCATTTCCATCAGTCACTATATCCCATTTCCCTCAGTCACTGCATCCTATTTCATACAATCAGTGCATCCCATTTCACTCAGTCACTGCATCCCATTTCATACAATCAGTGCATCCCATTTCATTCAGTGACTGCATCCCATTTCACGCAGTCACTGCATCCCATTTCACGCAGTCACTGCATCGCATTTCCCTCAGTCACTGCATCTCATTTCCCTCAGTCACTGCATCTCATTTCCCTCAGTCACTGCATCCCATTTTCCTCAGTCACTGCATGCCATTTCCGTCAGTCACTGAATCCCATTTCACTCAGTCACTGCATCCCATTTGCATCCGTCACTGCATCCCATTTCACTCTGTCACTGCATCCCCTTTCACTCTGAGTGCATCAGAGTTCACTCTGTCACTGCAGCACATTTCACGCAGTCACTGCATCCCATTTCACGCAGTCACTGCATCCCATTTCACGCAGTCACTGCATCGCATTTCACTCAATCGCTGCATCCCCTTCACCACAGTCACTGCATCCCATTTCCATCAGTCACTGTTTCCCGTATCTCACAGACAGTGCATTCAATGCTTCTTACTTCACTCAGTCACTGCAGCTCATCTCGCTCTGTCACTGCATCCAATTTCCAACAGTCAGTGCATCTCATTTCACTCAGTCAGTGCATCGCATTTCACTCAGTCAGTGCATCGCATTTCACTCAGTCACTGCATCGCATTTCACTCAGTCACTCCTTCCCAGTACCTCAGTCACTGCATCCCATTTTCTTCTGTCACTGCATCCCATTTCCATCAGTCACTGTTTCCCGTATCTCACAGACGCTGCATTCAATTTCCCACACACAGTGCATCCATCCCATTTCCCATAGTCACAGCATCTCCTTGCCCTCAGTCTCATCATCTCATTTCACTCAGTGATTGCATCCTTCTTCACACAAATACTGCACCCCATTTCCCTCAGTCACTGCTTCCCATTTCCCTCAGTCACTGCATCCGATTTCACTCAGTCACTGCATCCCATTGTACCCAGTCACTGGATCCCATTGCACTCAGTGATGCATCCCATTTCACTCAGCGACTGCATCCCATTTCACTCAGTGACTAAATCACATTTCACTCAGTCACTGCATCCGATTTCACTCAGTCACTGCATCCCATTTCCCTCAGTCACTGCATCCCATTTCCCTCAGTCACTGCATCCCATTTCCCTCAGTTACTGCATCGCATTTCACTCAGTCACTGCATCCCATTTCACTCAGTGACTGAATCACATTTCACTCAGTCAGTGCATCCCAATTCCCTCAGTCACTGCATCTCATGTCCCTCAGTCAGTGCATCCCATGTCCCTCAGTCACTGCATCCCATTTCATTCAGTCAGTGTGTCCCTTTTCGTTCTGGCACTGTATCCCATTTCCCTCAGTCACTGCACACCAAGCCCGCTCGGGCAGTGTTTCCCTATTGACTCAGTCACTCCTTCCCAGTACCTCTGTCACTGCAGCTCATGTCACTCTGTCACTGCATCACATTTCCATCAGACAGTGCATCCCATTTCCCTCAGTCACTACATCACATTTCCATCAGACACTACAGCTCATGTCACTCTGTCACTGCATCCAATTTCCATCGGTCACTGCATCCCATTTCACCCAGTCCCTGCATCCCAATGCACTCAGTGATGGATCCCATGTCAAGCAGTCACTGCATCACATTTCACTCAGTCACTGCCTCACATTTCACTCAGTCTCTGCTTCCCATTTCACGCAGCCACTGCATCACATTTCACTCAGTCACTGCATCACATTTCACTCAGTCACTGCATCCCATTTACTCAATCACTGCAACTCCTTCACCACAGTCACTGCATCACATTTCCATCAGTCACTGTTTCCTTTATCTCACAGACGATGCATTCAATTTCCCACACTCACTGCTTCCCATTTCCCTCAGTCACCGCATCCCATTTCCGTCAGTCACTGCATCCAATTTCCATCAGTCACTGCATCCCATTTCACCTAGTCCCTGCATCCCATTGCATTCAGTGATGCACCCCATTGCACTCAGTGACTGCATCGCATTTCACTCAGTCACTGCATCCCATTTCACGCAATCCACTGCATCCCATTTCCCTCAGTCACTGCATCTCCTTCACCACAGTCACTGCATTCCATTTCCATCAGTCACTGTTTCCCGTATCTCACGGGCGCTGCATTCAATTTCCCACGCTCACTGCATCCCATTTCCCATAGTCACAGCATCTCCTTTCCCTCAGTCTCTGCATTGCATTTCACTCAGTCAATGCTTCCCATGTCCCTCAGTCACTGCATCCCATGTCCGTGTGTCACTGCATCCCATGTCCCTCAGTCACTGCATCTCATGTCCCTCAGTCACTGCATCTCATGTCCCTCAGTCACTGCATCTCCTTCACCACAGTCACTGCATCCCATTTCATTTAGTCAGTGTGTCCCTTTTCGTTCAGGCACTGTATCCCATTTCCCTCAGTCACTGCACACCAAGCCCGCTCGGGCAGTGTTTCCCGATTGACTCAGTCACTCCTTCCCAGTACCTCTGTCACTGCAGCTCATGTCACTCTGTCACTGCATCACATTTCCATCAGACAGTGCATCCCATTTCCCTCAGTCACTGCATCACATTTCCATCAGACACTGCAGCTCATGTCACTCTGTCACTGCATCCAATTTCCATAAGTCACTGCATCTCATTTAACTCATTCACTGCAACCCATTTCAGGCAGTCACTGCATCCCATTTCCATCAGTCACTGCATCCCTATTCACACAGTCACTGCATCCCAGTTCACACAGTCACTGCATCCCAGTTCACACAGCCACTGCATCCCATTTCACACAGCCACTGCATCCCATTTCACAGAGCCACTGCATCCCATTTCACTCAGTCACTGCATCCCATTTCACTCAGTCACTGCATCCCATTTCACAGAGTCACTGCATCTCCTTTCCTTCAGTCACTGCGTCACATTTCACTCAGTGACTGCAACACATTTCACTCAGAGACTGTATCCCATTTCACTCAGTCACTGCATCCCATTTCCCTCAGTCACTGCATCCCATTTCCCACAGTCACTGCATCACATTTCCATCAGACACTGCAGCTCATGTCACTCTGTCACTGCATCCCATTTCACCCACTCCCTGCATCCCATTGCACTCAGTGATGCATCCCAATTCAAGCAGTCACTGCATCACATTTCCATCAGTCACTGTTTCCCGTATCTCAAAGACGATGCATTCAATTTCCCAAACTACTGCATCGCATTTCACTCAGTCACTGCATCCCATTTCACGCAGTCACTGCATCCCATTTCCCTCAGTCACTGCATCCCATGTCCGTGTGTCACTGCATCCCATGTCCCTCAGTCACTGCATCCCATTCCCCTCAGTCACTGCACCCCACGCCCGCTCGGGCACTGATTCCCTATTAACTCAGTCACTCCTTCCCAGTACCTCTGTCACTGCAGCTCATGTCACTCTGTCACTGCATCCCATGTCCCTCGATCACTGCAATACCATGTCCCTCTGTCACTGCTTCCCATTTCACTCAGTGACTGAATCACATTTCAGTGAGTCACTGCATCCCATTTCACGCAGTCACTGCATCGCATTTCACGCAGTCATTGCATCCCATTTCACTCAGTCACTGCATCACATTTCACGCAGTCACTGCATCACATTTCACGCAGTCACTGCATCCCAATTCACTCTATCACTGCATCTCCTTCACCACAGTCGCAGCATCCCATTTCCATCAGTCACTGGTTCCCGTATGTCATAGACGCTGCATTCAGTTTCCGACACTCTCTGTATCCCATTTCCCAGAGACACAGCATCTCCTCTCCCACAGTCTCTGCATCTCATTTCAATCAGTGATTGCATCCTACTTCCCAAAAATAGTGCATCCCATTTCGCTCAGTCACTGCATCTCATTTCACTCGGTCACTGCATCCCATTTCCCTCAGTCACTGCATCCCATTTCCCTCAGTCACTGCATCTCATTTCCGTCAGTCACTGCATCATATTTCCATCAAACAATGCATCTCATTTCACTCAGTCACTGCAGCTCATGTCACTCTGTCACTGCATCCAATTTCCATCAGTCAGGGCATCTCATTTCACTCATTCCCTGCATCGCATTTCACCCACTGACTGAATCAAAGTTCACTCAGTGAGTGCATCCCATTTCCGTCAGGAACTGCATCCCATTTCCCTCGGTCACTGCATCCCATTTCACTCAGTCACTGCATCTCCTTCATCACAGTCAGTGCATCCCATTTCCATCAGTCACTGTTTCCCATATCTCACAGACGCTGCATTCAATTTCCCACACTCACTGTATCCCATTTCCCATAGTCAGAGCATCTCCTTTCCCTCAGTCTCTGCATCGCATTTCACTCAGTGATTGCATCCCATTTCCCTCAGTCACTGCATCCCATTTCCCTGAGTCACTGCATCCCATTTCCGTCAGTCACTGCATCCCATTTCCGTCAGTCACTGCATCCCATTTCCGTCAGTCACTGCATCCCATTGCCCTCAGTCACTGCATCCCAGGTCCCTCAGTCACTGCACCCCAAGCCGCTCGGGCACTGCATCCCTATTAACCCACTCACTCCTTCCCAGTACCTCAGTCACTGCGTCACATTTCCATCAGACACTGCATCTCATTTCACTCAGTCACTGCAGCTCATGTCACTCTGTCACTGCATCCAATTTCCATCAGTCACTGCATCTCATTTCACTCATTCACTTCATCCCATTTCACACAGTCACTGCATCCCATTTCACTCAGTCACTGCATCGCATTTCTCACAGTCACTGCATCGCATTTCTCTCAGTCACTGCATCGCATTTCATTCAGTGATGCATCCCATTTCACTCAGTGATGCATCACATTTCACTCAGTGACTGAATCAAATTTCACTCAGTCACTGCATCCCATTTCACTCAGTCACTGGATCCATTTCAAGCAGTCACTGCATCCCCTTTCACGCTGTCACTGCATCCCATTTCACTCAGTCACTGCATCCCATTTCACTCAGTCACTGCATCCCATTTCACTCAGTCACTGGATCCATTTCAAGCAGTCACTGCATCCCCTTTCACGCTGTCACTGCATCCCATTTCACTCAGTCACTGCGTCCCATTTCACTCAGTCACTGTGCCCCATTTCCCTCAGTCACTGGATCCCATTTCAAGGAGTCACTGCATCCCATTTCACGCTGTCACTGCATCGCATTTCACGCTGTCACTGCATCGCATTTCACCCTGTCAATGCATCGCATTTCACGCTTCACTGCATCCCATTTCACTCAGTCACTGCATCCCATTTCACTCAGTCACTGCATTTCCTTTCCCCGAGACACTGCATCTCCTTACGCCGAGACACTGCATCCCATTTCCATTCGACACTGCATCCCATTTCCATCAGAAAATGCATCCCATTTCACTCAATCACTACATTCAATTTCCTTCAGTCACTGCATCCCATTTCCATCAGTCACTGCATCACATTTCTGTCAATCACTGGATCCCATTTCACTCAGTGATGGGTCCCATTTCACTCAGTGATGGGTCCCATTTCACTCAGTGGCTGCAACACATTTCACTCAGTGACTGCAACACATTTCACTCAGTGACTGCAACACATTTCACTCAGTCACTGCATCTCCTTCACCACAGTCACTGCATTCCATTTGCATCAGTCACTGTTTCCCGTATCTCACAGGCGCTGCATTCAATTTCCCACACTCACTGCATCCCATTTCCCATAGTCACAGCATCTCCTTTCCCTCAGTCTCTGCATTGCATTTCACTCAGTCAATGCTTCCCATGTCCCTAAGTCACTGCATCCCATGTCCGTGTGTCACTGCATCCCATGTCCATCAGTCACTGCATCCCATTTCACTCAGTCACTGCATCCCATTTCCCTCAGTCACTGCATCCCATTTCCCTCAGTCACTGCATCCCATTTCCCTCAGTCACTGCATCTCCTTCACCACAGTCACTGCATCCCATTTCACGCAGTCACTGCATCACATTTCACTCAGTCACTGCATCATATTTTACTCAGTCACTGCATCCCATTTCACTCAATCACTGCGTCTCCTTCACCACAGTCACTGCGTCCAATTTCCATCAGTCACTGTTTGCTGTATCTCACAGACGCAGCATTCAATTTCCCACCCTCACTGCATCCCATTTCCCATCGTCACAGCATCACCTTTCCCTCAGTCTCTGCATCGCAATTCACTCAGTGATTGCATCCCATTTCCCTCAGTCACTGCATACCACTTAGCTCAGTAACTGCATCCCATTTCCGTCAGTCACTGCATCCCATTTAACTCAGCCACTGCATCCCATTTCACTCAGCGACTGCATCACAGTTCACTCAGTGACTGAATCACAGTACACTCAGTGAGTGCATCATATTTCACTCAGTGACGGAATCACATTTCACTCAGTGACGGAATCACATTTCATTCAGTGACTGAATCACATTTCACTGAGTCACTGCGTCGCATTTCACGCAGTCACTGCATCGCATTTCACGCAGTCACTGCATCCCAATTCACTCAGTCACTGCATCTCCTTCACCACAGTCACAGCATCCCATTTCCATCAGTCACTGGTTCCCGTATCTCACAGACGCTGCATTCAATTTCCGACACTCACTGTATCCCATTTCCCATACACATAGCGTCTCCTTTCCCACAGTCTCTGCATCTCATTTCAATCAGTGATTGCATCCTACTTCCCAAAAATACTGCATCCCATTTCCCTCAGTCACCGCATCCCATTTCCCTCAGTCACTGCATCCAATTTCCATCAGTCACTGCATCCCATTTCACCTAGTCACTGCATCCCATTGCACTCAGTGATGCATCCCATTGCACTCAGTGACTGCATCGCATTTCACTGAGTCACTGCATTCCATTTCACTCAATCAATGCATCTCCTTCAGCACAGACACTGCGTCCAATTTCCATCAGTCACTGTTTGCAGTATCTCACAGACGCTGCATTCAATTTCCCACCCTCACTGCATCCCATTTCCCATCGTCACAGCATCACCTTTCCAACAGTCTCTGCATCGCAATTGACTCAGTGACTGCATCCCATTTCCCTCAGTCACTGCATACCATTTAGCTCAGTAACTGCATCCCATTTCCGTCTGTCACTGCATCCCATTTCCCTCAGTCACTGCATCCCATTTCCCTCAGTCACTGCATCCCATTTCACTCAGCCACTGGATCCATTTCAAGCAGTCACTGCATCCCCTTTCACGCTGTCACTGCATCCCATTTCACTCAGTCACTGCATCCCATTTCACTCAGTCACTGCATCCCATTTCACTCAGTCACTGCATCCCATTTCACTCAGTCACTGCATCCCATTTCACTCAGTCACTGCATCCCATTTCACTCAGTCACTGTGTCCCATTTCCCTCAGTCACTGGATCCCATTTCACTCAGCCACTGCATCACAGTTCACTCAGTGACTGCATCACAGTTCACTCAGTGACTGAATCACAGTACACTCAGTGAGTGCATCATATTTCACTCAGTGACGGAATCACATTTCACTCAGTGGCTGAATCACATTTCACTGTGTCACTGCGTCGCATTTCACGCAGTCACTGCATCGCATTTCACGCAGTCACTGCATCGCATTTCACTCAGTCACTGCATCCCAATTCACTCAGTCACTGCATCTCCTTCACCACAGTCACAGCATCGCATTTCCATCAGTCACTGGTTCCCGTATCTCACAGACGCTGCATTCAATTTCCGACACTCACTGTATCCTATTTCCCATAGACACAGCATCTCCGTTCCCACAGTCTCTGCATCTCATTTCAATCAGTGATTGCATCCTACTTCCCAAAAATACTGCATCCCCTTTCCCTCAGTCACTGCATCCAATTTCCATCAGTCACTGCATCCCATTTCACCTAGTCACTGCATCCCATTGCACTCAGTGATGCATCTCATTGCACTCAGTGACTGCATCGCATTTCACTCAGTCACTGCATCCCATTTCCCTCAGTCACTGCATCCCAATTCCCTCAGGTCACTGCATCCCATGTCCGTCTGTCATTGCATCCCATGTCCCTCAGTCACTGCATCCCATATCCCTAAGTCACTGCATCCCATGTCCTACAGTCACTGTATCCCATTTCACTCAGTCAGTGCGTCCCTTTTCGGTGAGGCACTGTATCCCATTTCCCTCAGTCACTGCACCCCATGCCCGCGCGGGCACTGATTCCCTATTAACTCAGAAACTCCTTCCCAGTACCTCCTTCAATGCAGCTCATGTCACTCTGTCACTGCATCCCATGTCCCTCAGTCACTGCATCCCATGTCCCTCAGTCACTGCATCCCATTTCACTCAGTCACTGCATCTCATTTCACTCAGTCACTGCATCCCATTTCACTCAGTCACTGCATCCCATTTCACTCAGCCACTGCATCCCATTTCACTCAGTCACTGCATCACATTTCACTCAGTCACTGCATCACATTTCACACAGTCACAGCATCCCATTTCCATCAGTCACTGGTTCCCGTATCTCACAGACGTGCATTCAATTTCCGACACTCACTGTGATGCCATTTCCCAAAGACACAGCGTCTCCTTTCCCACAGTCTCTGCATCTCATTTCAATCAGTGATTGCATCCTACTTCCCAAAAATACTGCATCCCATTTCGCTCAGTCACTGCATCTGATTTCACTCGGTCACTGCATCCCAATTCCCTCGGTCACTACATCCCATTTCCCTCAGTCACTGCATCTCATTTCCGTCAGTTACTGCATCATATTTCCATCAAACAATGCATCTCATTTCACTCAGTCACTGCATCTCATTTCACTCAGTCACTGCATCTCATTTCACTCATTCACTGCATCGCATTTCACTCATTCCCTGCATCGCATTTCACTCAGTCACTGCATCACATTTCACTCAGTCACTGCATCACATTTCACTCAGTCACTGCATCCCATTTCCCTCAGTCACTGCATCCCATTTCACTCAGTCACTGCATCTCATTTCACTCAGTCACTGCATCCCATTTCACGCAGTCACTGCACCGCATTTCACGCAGTCACTGCACCGCATTTCACGCAGACACTGCATCCCATTTCACTCAGTCACTGCATCCCATTTCACTCAATCACTGCATCTCCTTCACCACAGGCACTGCATCCCATTTTCATCACTCACTGTTACCCGTATCTCACAGACGCTGCATTCAATTTCCCACACTCACTGCATCCCATCTCACTCAGTCACTGCATCCCATTTCCATCAGTCACTGCATCCCATTTCCATCAGTCACTGGTTCCCGTATCTCACAGACGCTGCTTTCAATTTCTGACACTCACTGTATCCCATTTCCCATAGACACAGCATCTCCCTTCCCTCAGACTCTGCATCTCATTTCAATCAGTGATTGCATCCTACTTCCCACAAATACTGCATCCCATTTCGCTCAGTCACTGCATCTCATTTCACTTGGTCACTGCATCTCATTTCACTCAGTCACTGCAGTTCATGTCGCTCTGTCACTGCATCCAATTTCCATCATTCAGTGCATCTCATTTCACACAGTCACTGCATCCCATTTCACACAGTCACTGCATCCCATTTCACACAATCAGTGCATCTCATTTCCCTCAGTCACTGCATCCCATTTCCCTCAGTCACTGCAACCCATTTCCCTCAGTCAATGTATCCCATTTGCGTCAGTCACTGCATCCCATTTGCATCAGTCACTGCATCCCATTTCACTCAATCACTGCATCCCATTTCCCTGAGTCACTGCATCACATTTCCCTCAGTCACTGCATCCCATTTCCCTCAGTCACTGCATCCCATTTCACGCAATCACTGCATCCCAATTCACTCAGTCACTGCATCCCGTTTCACTCAGTCACTGGATCCATTTCAAGCAGTCACTGCATCCCCTTTCACGCTGTCACTGCATCCCATTTCACTCAGTCACTGCATCCCATTTCACTCAGTCATTGTGTCCCAATTCCCTCAGTCACTGGATCCCATTTCAAGGAGTGACTGCATCCCATTTCACGCTGTCACTGCATCGCATTTCACGCTGTTACTGCATCGCATTTCACCCTGTCACTGCATCGCATTTCACCCTGTCACTGCATCGCATTTCACCCTGTCACTGCATCGCATTTCACGCAGTCACTGCATCGCATTTCACGCAGTCACTGCATCCCATTTCACTCAGTCACTGCATCCCATTTCACTCAGTCACTGCATTTCCTTTCCCCGAGACACTGCATCTCCTTTCGCCGAGACACTGCATCCCATTTCCATCAGAAAATGCATCCCATTTCACTCAGTCACTACATTCAATTTCCTTCAGTCACTGCATCCCATTTCCCATAGTCACAGCATCTCCTTTCCCTCAGTCTCTGCATTGCATTTCACTCAGTCAGTGCTTCCCATGTCCCTCAGTCACTGCATCCCATGTCCCTCAGTCACTGCATCTCATTTCACTCAGTCACTGCATCCCATTTCCCTCAGTCACTGCATCCCATTTCACTCAGCCACTGGATCCCATTTGCCTCACACACTGCACCCCAAGTCCGCTCGGGCACTGCATCCCCATGAACTCAGTAACTCCTTCCCAGTACCTCAGTCACTGCATCCCATTTCCATCAGGTACTGCATCACATTTCCATCAGACACTACAGCTCATGTCACTCTGTCACTGCATCCCATTTCCCTCAGTCACTGCATACCATTTAGCTCAGTAACTGCATCCCATTTCCGTCAGTCACTGCATCCCATTTCCCTCAGTCACTGCATCATATTTCACTCAGTCACTGCATCATATTTTACTCAGTCACCGCATCCCATTTCACTCAGTCACTGCATCACAGTTCACTCAGTGACTGAATCACAGTGCACTCAGTGAGTGCATCATATTTCAATCAGTGACGGAATCACATTTCACTGAGTCACTGCGTCGCATTTCACGCAGTCACAGCGTCGCATTTCACGCAGTCACAGCGTCGCATTTCACGCAGTCACAGCGTCGCATTTCACGCAGTCACTGCATCGCATTTGACGCAGTCACTGCATCGCATTTCACGCAGTCACTGCATCGCATTTCACGCAGTCACTGCATCCCACTTCACTCAGTCACTGCATCCCACTTCACTCAGTCACTGCATCTCCTTCACCACAGTCACAGCATCCCATTTCCATCAGTCACTGGTTCCCGTATCTCACAGACGCTGCATTCAATTTCCGACACTCACCGTATCCCATTTCTCATAGACACAGCATCTCCTTTCCCACAGTCTCTGCATCTCATTTCACTCAGTGATTGCATCCTACTTACCAAAAATACTGCATGCCATTTCCCTCAGTCACCGCATCCCATTGCACTCAGTGACTGCATCGCATTTCACTCAGTCACTGCATCCCATTTCACGCAATCCACTGCATCCCATTTCCCTCAGTCACAGCATCCCAATTCCCTCAGGTCACTGCATCCCATGTCCGTGTGTCACTGCATCCCATGTCCGTGTGTCACTGCATCCCATGTCCCTCAGTCACTGCATCCCATTACACTCAGTCAGTGCGTCCCTTTTCGGTCAGTCACTGTATCCGATTTCCCTCAGTCACTGCACCCCAAGACCGCGCGGGCACTGATTCCCTATTAACACAGAAACTCCTTCCCAGTACCTCCTTCAATGCAGCTCATGTCACTCTGTCACTGCATCCCATGTCCCTCAGTCACTGCATCCCATGTCCCTCAGTCACTGCATCCCATGTCCCTCAGTCACTGCATCCCATGTCCCTCAGTCACTGCATCCCATTTCACTCAGTCACTGCATCTCATTTCACTCAGTCACTGCATCCCATTTCACTCAGCCACTGCATCCCATTTCACTCAGTCACTGCATCACAGTTCACTCAGTGACTGAATCACAGTACACTCAGTGAGTGCATCACATTTCACTCAGTGACGGAATCACATTTCACTCAGTGACTGAATCACATTTCACTGATTCACTGCGTCCCATTTCACGAAGTCACTGCATCCCATTTCACGCAGTCACTGCATCGCATTTCACGCAGTCACTGCATTGCATTTCACGCAGTCACTGCATCCCATTTCCCTCAGTCACTGCATCACATTTCACTCGGTCACTGCATCCCAATTCACTCAATCACTGCATCTCCTTCACCACAGTCACAGCATCCCATTTCCATCAGTCACTGGTTCCCGTATCTCACAGACGCTGCATTCAATTTCCGACACTCACTGTATCCCATTTCCCAAAGACACAGCGTCTCCTTTCCCACAGTCTCTGCATCTCATTTCAATCAGTGATTGCATCCTACTTCCCAAAAATACTGCATCCCATTTCGCTCAGTCACTGCATCTCATTTCACTCGGTCACTGCATCCCAAATCCCTCGGTCACTGCATCCCATTTCCCTCAGTCACTGCATCTCATTTCCGTCAGTTACTGCATCATATTTCCATCAAACAATGCATCTCATTTCACTCAGTCACTGCATCTCATTTCACTCAGTCACTGCATCTCATTTCACTCATTCACTGCATCGCATTTCACTCATTCACTGCATCGCATTTCACTCATTCACTGCATCGCATTTCACTCATTCACTGCATCGCATTTCACTCAGTCACTGCATCACATTTCACTCAGTCACTGCATCCCATTTCCCTCAGTCCCTGCATCCCATTTCCGTCAGTCACTGCATCTCATTGCACTCAGTCACTGCATCCCATTTGAAGCAGTCACTGCATCCCATTTCACGCAGTCACTGCACCGCATTTCACTCAGTCACTGCATCCCAATTCACTCAGTCACTGCATCTCCTTCACCACAGTCACAGCATCGCATTTCCATCAGTCACTGGTTCCCGTATCTCACAGACGCTGCTTTCAATTTCTGACACTCACTGTATCCCATTTCCCATAGACACAGCATCTCCCTTCCCTCAGACTCTGCATCTCATTTCAATCAGTGAATGCATCCTACTTCCCACAAATACTGCATCCCATTTCGCTCAGTCACTGCATCTCATTTCACTTGGTCACTGCGTCCCATTTCCCTCAGTCACTGCATCCCATTTCGCTCAGTCACTGCATCCCATTTCGCTCAGTCACTGCATCTCATTTCCGTCAAACAAGGCATTTCATTTCACTCAGTCACTGCAGTTGATGTCGCTCTGTCACTGCATCCAATTTCCATCATTCAGTGCATCTCATTTCACTCAGTCAGTGCATCTCATTTCCCTCAGACACTGCATCTCATTTCTCTCAGTCACTGCACCCCAAGCCCGCTCGGGCACTGCATCCCATTTCACACAGTCACTGCATCCCATTTCACACAGTCACTGCATCCCATTTCACACAATCAGTGCATCTCATTTCCCTCAGTCACTGCATCCCATTTCCCTCAGTCACTGCAACCCATTTCCCTCAGTCAATGTATCCCATTTGCGTCAGTCACTGCATCCCATTTGCATCAGTCACTGCATCCCATTTCACTCAATCACTGCATCCCATTTCCCTGAGTCACTGCATCACATTTCCCTCAATCACTGTGTCCCATTTCCCTCAGTCACTGGATCGCATTTCACGCTGTCACTGCATCGCATTTCACACTGTCACTGCATCGCATTTCACCCTGTCACTGCATCGCATTTCACGCAGTCACTGCATCCCATTTCACTCAGTCACTGCATCCCATTTCACTCAGTCACTGCATTTCCTTTCCCCGAGACACTGCATCTCCTTTCGCCGAGACACTGCATCTCCTTTCGCCGAGACACTGCATCCCATTTCCATTAGACACTGCGTCCCATTTCCATCAGAAAATGCATCCCATTTCACTCAGTCACGACATTCAATTTCCTTCAGTCACTGCATCCCATTTCCATCAGTCACTGCATCACATTTCTGTCAATCACTGGATCCCATTTCACTCAATGATGCGTCCCATTTCACTCAGTGGCTGCAACACATTTCACTCAGTGACTGCAACACATTTCACTCAGAGACTGCATCCCATTTCACTCAGTCACTGCATCACATTTCACTCAGTCACTGCATCACGTTTCACTCAGTCACTGCATCACGTTTCACACAGTCACTGCATCCCATTTCACTCAGTCACTGCATCTTCTTCACCACAGTCACTGCATTCCATTTCCATCAGTCACTGTTTCCCGTATCTCACAGGCGCTGCATTCAATTTCCCACACTCACTGCATCCCATTTCCCATAGTCACAGCATCTCCTTTCCCTCAGTCTCTGCATTGCATTTCACTCAGTCAATGCTTCCCATGTCCCTTCGTCACTGCATCCCATGTCCCTCAGTCACTGCATCCCATTTCCCTCAGTCACTGCATCTCATTTCACTCAGTCACTGCATCCCATTTGAAGCAGTCACTGCATCCCATTTCACGCAGTCACTGCATCTCATTTCACTCAGGCACTGTATCCCATTTGCCTCACACACTGCACCCCAAGTCCGCTCGGGCACTGCATCCCCATGAACTCAGTCACTCCTTCCCAGGACCTCAGTCACTGCATCCCATTTCCATCAGGTACTGCATCACATTTCCATCAGACACTACAGCTCATGTCACTCTGTCACTGCATCCCATTTCCCTCAGTCACTGCATCTCCTTCACCACAGTCACTGCATCCCATTTCACGCAGTCACTGCATCACATTTCACTCAGTCACTGCCTCATATTTTACTCAGTCACTGCATCCCATTTCACTCAATCACTGCATCTCCTTCACCACAGTCACTGCGTCCAATTTCCATCAGTCACTGTTTGCTGTATCTCACAGACGCTGCATTCAGTTTCCCACCCTCACTGCATCCCATTTCCCATCGTCACAGCATCACCTTTCCCTCAGTCTCTGCTTCGCAATTCACTCAGTGATTGCATCCCATTTCCCTCAGTCACTGCATACCATTTAGCTCAGTAACTGCATCCCATTTCCGTCAGTCACTGCATCCCATTTCACTCAGCCACTGTATCCCATTTCACTCTGAGTGCATCATATTTCACTCAGTGACTGAATCACATTTCACTGAGTCACTGCGTCGCATTTCACGCAGTCACTGCATCGCATTTAACGCAGTCACTGCATCGCATTTCACGCAGTCACTGCATCCCAATTCACTCAGTCACTGCATCTCCTTCACCACAGTCACAGCATCCCATTTCCATCAGTCACTGGTTCCCGTATCTCACAGACGCTGCATTCAATTTCCGACACTCACTGTATCCCATTTCCCATAGACACAGCATCTCCTTTCCCACAGTCTCTGCATCTCATTTCAATCAGTGATTGCATCCTACTTCCCAAAAATACTGCATCCCATTTCCGTCAGTTACTGCATCTCATTTCACTCAGTGATGCATCCGATTTCACTCAGTGATGCATCCCATTTCACTCAGTCACTGCATCCCATTTCCCACAGTCACTGCATCCCATTTCACTCAATCACTGCATCTCCTTCACCACAGTCACTGCATCCCAATTCCCTCAGGTCACTGCATCCCATGTCCCTCAGTCACTGCATCCCATTTCACTCAGTCAGTGCGTCCCTTTTCGGTCAGGCACTGTATCCCATTTCACTCAGTCACTGCGCCCCAAACCCGCTCGGGCACTGAATCCCTATGAACTCAGAAACTCCTTCCCAGTACCTCCTTCACTGCAGCTCATGTCACTCTGTCACTGCATCCCATTTCCCTCAGTCACTGCATCCCATTTCCCTCAGTCACTGCATCCCATGTCCGTGTGTCACTGCATCCCATGTCCCTCAGTCACTGCATCCCATTCCCCTCAGTCACTGCATCCCATTCCCCTCAGTCACTGCACCCCAAGCCCGCTCGGGCACTGATTCCCTATTAACTCAGTCACTCCTTCCCAGTACCTCTGTCACTGCAGCTCATGTCACTCTGTCACTGCATCCCATGTCCCTCGATCACTGCAATACCATGTCCCTCTGTCACTGCATCCCATTTCACTCAGTGACTGAATCACATTTCACTCAGTCACTGCATCACATTTCACGCAGTCACTGCATCACATTTCAGTCAGTCACTGCATCCCAATTCACTCCATCACTGCATCTCCTTCACCACAGTCGCAGCATCCCATTTCCATCAGTCACTGGTTCCCGTATCTCACAGACGCTGCATTCAATTTCCGACACTCTCTGTATCCCATTTCCCAGAGACACAGCATCTCCTTTCCCACAGTCTCTGCATCTCATTTCAATCAGTGATTGCATCCTACTTCCCAAAAATAGTGCATCCCATTTCACTCAGACACTGCATCTCATTTCACTCGGTCACTGCATCCCATTTCCCTCAGTCACTGCATCCCATTTCCCTCAGTCACTGCATCCCATTTCCCTCAGTCACTGCATCTCATTTCCGTCAGTCACTGCATCATATTTCCATCAAACAATGCATCTCATTTCACTCAGTCACTGCAGCTCATGTCACTCAGTCACTGCAGCTCATGTCACTCTGTCACTGCATCCAATTTCCATCAGTCAGTGCATCTCATTTCACTCATTCCCTGCATCGCATTTCACCCACTGACTGAATCAAAGTTCACTCAGTGAGTGCATCCCATTTCCGTCAGGAACTGCATCCCATTTCCCACGGTCACTGCATCCCATTTCACTCAGTCACTGCATCTCCTTCATCACAGTCACTGCATCCCATTTCACTCAGTCACTGTTTCCCATATCTCACAGACGCTGCATTCAATTTCCCACACTCACTGTATCCCATTTCCCATCGTCAGACCATCTCCTTACCCTCAGTCTCTGCATCGCATTTCACTCAGTGATTGCATCCCATTTCCCTCAGTCACTGCATACCATTTCCCTCAGTCACTGCATACCATTTCCCTCAGTCACTGCATCCATTGCCCTCAGTCACTGCATCCCAGGTCCCTCAGTCACTGCACCCCAAGCCCGCTCGGGCACTGCATCCCTATTAACTCACTCACTCCTTCCCAGTACCTCAGTCACTGCGTCACATTTCCATCAGACACTGCATCTCATTTCACTCAGTCACTGCAGCTCATGTCACTCTGTCACTGCATCCAATTTCCATCAGTCACTGCATCTCATTTCACTCATTCACTTCATCCCATTTCACACAGTCACTGCATCCCATTTCACTCAGTCAGTGCATCGCATTACTCACAGTCACTGCATCGCATTTCTCTCAGTCACTGCATCGCATTTCATTCAGTGATGCATCCCATTTCACTCAGTGATGCATCACATTTCACTCAGTGACTGAATCAAATTTCACTCAGTCACTGCATCCCATTTCACTCAGTCACTGGATCCATTTCAAGCAGTCACTGCATCCCCTTTCACGCTGTCACTGCATCCCATTTCACTCAGTCACTGCATCCCATTTCATTTAGTCAGTGTGTCCCTTTTTGTTCAGGCACTGTATCCCATTTCCCTCAGTCACTGCACACCAAGCCCGCTCGGGCAGTGTTTCCCTATTGACTCAGTCACTCCTTCCCAGTACCTCTGTCACTGCAGCTCATGTCACTCTGTCACTGCATCACATTTCCATCAGACAGTGCATCCCATTTCCCTCAGTCACTGCATCACATTTCCATCAGACACTGCAGCTCATGTCACTCTATCACTGCATCCAATTTCCATAAGTCACTGCATCTCATTTAACTCAATCACTGAATCCCATTTCAGGCAGTCACTGCATCCCTATTCACACAGTCACTGCATCCCAGTTCACACAGCCACTGCATCCCATTTCACACAGCCACTGCATCCCATTTCACAGAGCCACTGCATCCCATTTCACTCAGTCACTGCATCCCATTTCACAGAGTCACTGCATCTCCTTTCCTTCAGTCACTGCGTCACATTTCACTCAGTGACTGCAACACATTTCACTCAGAGACTGTATCCCATTTCACTCAGTCACTGCATCCCATTTCCCTCAGTCACTGCATCCCATTTCCCACAGTCACTGCATCACATTTCCATCAGACACTGCATCTCATGTCACTCTGTGACTGCATCCAATTTCCATCAGTCACTGCATCCCCTTTCACCCACTCCCTGCATCCCATTGCACTCAGTGATGCATCCCAATTCAAGCAGTCACAGCATCACATTTCCATCAGTCACTGTTTCCCGTATCTCACAGACGATGCATTCAATTTCCCAAACTACTGCATCCCATTTCACGCAGTCACTGCATCCCATTTCCCTCAGTCACTGCATCCCATGTCCGTGTGTCACTGCATCCCATGTCCCTCAGTCACTGCATCCCATTCCCCTCAGTCACTGCATCCCATTCCCCTCAGTCACTGCACCCCAAGCCCGCTCGGGCACTGATTCCCTATTAACTCAGTCACTCCTTCCCAGTACCTCTGTCACTGCAGCTCATGTCACTCTGTCACTGCATCCCATGTCCCTCGATCACTGCAATACCATGTCCCTCTGTCACTGCATCCTATTTCACTCAGTCACTGCATCACAGTTCACTCAGTGACCGAATCACATTTCACTGAGTCACTGCATCCGATTTCACGCAGTCACTGCATCGCATTTCACGCAGTCATTGCATCCCATTTCACTCAGTCACTGCATCACATTTCACGCAGTCACTGCATCACATTTCACGCAGTCACTGCATCCCAATTCACTCTATCACTGAATCAACTTCACCACAGTCGCAGCATCCCATTTCCATCAGTCACTGGTTCCCGTATCTCACAGACGCTGCATTCAATTTCCGACACTCTCTGTATCCCATTTCCCATAGACACAGCATCTCCTTTCCCACAGTCACTGCATCTCATTTCACTCGGTCACTGCATCCCATTTCCCTCAGTCCCTGCATCCCATTTCCCTCAGTCACTGCATCTCATTTCCGTCAGTCACTGCATCATATTTCCATCAAACAATGCATCTCATTTCACTCAGTCACTGCAGCTCATGTCACTCTGTCACTGCATCCAATTTCCATCAGTCAGTGCATCTCATTTCACTCATTCCCTGCATCGCATTTCACCCACTGACTGAATCAAAGTTCACTCAGTCAGTGCATCCCATTTCCGTCAGTAACTGCATCCCATTTCACTCAGTCACTGCATCTCCTTCATCACAGTCAGTGCATCCCATTTCCATCAGTCACTGTTTCCCATATCTCACAGACGCTGCATTCAATTTCCCACACTCAGTGTATCCCATTTCCCATAGTCAGAGCATCTCCTTTCCCTCAGTCTCTGCATCGCATTTCACTCAGTGATTGCATCCCATTTCCCTCAGTCACTGCATCCCATTTCCCTCAGTCACTGCATACCATTTCCCTCAGTCACTGCATACCATTTCCCTCAGTCACTGCATCCCATTGCCCTCAGTCACTGCATCCCAGGACCCTCAGTCACTGCACCCCAAGCCCGCTCCGGCACTGCATCCCTATTAACTCACTCACTCCTTCCCAGTACCTCAGTCACTGCGTCACATTTCCATCAGACACTGCATCTCATTTCACTCAGTCACTGCAGCTCATGTCACTCTGTCACTGCATCCAATTTCCATCAGTCACTGCATCTCATTTCACTCCTTCACTTCATCCCATTTCACACAGTCACTGCATCCCATTTCACTCAGTCACTGCATCGCATTTCTCACAGTCACTGCATCGCATTTCTCTCAGTCACTGCATCGCATTTCATTCAGTGATGCATCCCATTTCACTCAGTGATGCATCACATTTCACTCAGTGACTGAATCAAATTTCACTCAGTCACTGCATCCCATTTCACTCAGTCACTGGATCCATTTCAAGCAGTCACTGCATCCCCTTTCACGCTGTCACTGCATCCCATTTCACTCAGTCACTGCGTCCCATTTCACTCAGTCACTGTGCCCCATTTCCCTCAGTCACTGGATCCCATTTCAAGGAGTCACTGCATCCCATTTCACGCTGTCACTGCATCGCATTTCACGCTGTCACTGCATCGCATTTCACCCTGTCACTGCATCGCATTTCACGCAGTCACTGCATCCCATTTCACTCAGTCACTGCATCCCATTTCACTCAGTCACTGCATTTCCTTTCCCCGAGACACTGCATCTCCTTACGCCGAGACACTGCATCCCATTTCCATTAGACACTGCATCCCATTTCCATCAGAAAATGCATCCCATTTCACTCAGTCACTGCATTCAATTTCCTTCAGTCACTGCATCCCATTTCCATCAGTCACTGCATCACATTTCTGTCAATCACTGGATCCCATTTCACTCAGTGATGCGTCCCATTTCACTCAGTGACTGCAACACATTTCACTCAGTGACTGCAACACATATGACTCAGAGACTGCATCCCATTTCACTCAGAGACTGCATCCCATTTCACTCAGTCACTGCATCCCATTTCACTCAGTCACTGCATCCCAATTCTCTCAGTCACTGCATCACATTTCACTCAGTCACTGCATCACGTTTCACACAGTCACTGCATCCCATTTCACTCAGTCACTGCATCTCCTTCACCACAGTCACTGCATTCCATTTCCATCAGTCACTGTTTCCCGTATCTCAGGCGCTGCATTCAATTTCCCACACTCACTGCATCCCATTTCCCATCGTCACAGCATCTCCTTTCCCTCAGTCTCTGCATTGCATTTCACTCAGTCAATGCTTCCCATGTCCCTCAGTCACTGCATCCCATGTCCGTGTGTCAATGCATCCCATGTCCCTCAGTCAGTGCATCTCATGTCCCTCAGTCAGTGCATCCCATGTCCCTCAGTCACTGCATCCCATTTCATTTAGTCAGTGTGTCCCTTTTCGTTCAGGCACTGTATCCCATTTCCCTCAGTCACTGCCCACCAAGCCCGCTCGGGCAGTGTTTCCCGATTGACTCAGTCACTCCTTCCCAGTACCTCTGTCACTGCAGCTCATGTCACTCTGTCACTGCATCACATTTCCATCAGACAGTGCATCCCATTTCCCTCAGTCACTGCATCACATTTCCATCAGACACTGCAGCTCATGTCACTCTGTCACTGCATCCAATTTCCATAAGTCACTGCATCTCATTTAACTCATTCACTGCATCCCATTTCAGGCAGTCACTGCATCCCATTTCCATCAGTCACTGCATCCCGATTCACACAGTCACTGCATCCCAGTTCACACAGCCACTGCATCCCATTTCACACAGCCACTGCATCCCATTTCACTCAGTCACTGCATCCCATTTCACAGAGTCACTGCATCTCCTTAACTTCAGTCACTGCGTCACATTTCACTCAGTGACTGCAACACATTTCACTCAGAGACTGTATCCCATTTCACTCAGTCACTGCATCCCATTTCCCTCAGTCACTGCATCCCATTTCCCACAGTCACTGCATCACATTTCCATCAGACACTGCAGCTCATGTCACTCTGTCACTGCATCCAATTTCCATCAGTCACTGCATCCCATTTCACCCACTCCCTGCATCCCATTGCACTCAGTGATGCATCCCAATTCAAGCAGTCACTGCATCACATTTCCATCAGTCACTGTTTCCCGTATCTCACAGACGATGCATTCAATTTCCCAAACTACTGCATCCCATTTCCCTCAGTCACTGCATCCCATTTCGCTCAGTCACTGCATCTCATTTCCGTCAAACAAGGCATCTCATTTCACTCAGTCACTGCAGTTCATGTCGCTCTGTCACTGCATCCAATTTCCATCATTCAGTGCATCTCATTTCCCTCAGACACTGCATCTCATTTCCCTCAGTCACTGCACCCCAAGCCCGCTCGGGCACTGCATCCCATTTCACACAGTCACTGCATCCCATTTCACACAATCAGTGCATCCCACGTCCCTCATTCACTGCATCCCATGTCCCTCATTCACTGCATCCCACATCCCTCAGTCACTGCATCACATGTCCCTCAGTCACTGCATCACATGTCCCTAAGTTACTGCATCCCATTTGCATCAGTCACTGCATCTCATTTCACTCAGTCAAAGCATCCCATTTCCCTCATTCACTGTATCCCATTTCCCTCAGTTACTGCATTTCATTTCACTCAGTCAATGTATCTCATTTCACTCTGTCACAGCATCCCATTTCACTCAGTCACTGCACCCCAAGCCCGCTCGGGCACTGCATCCCTATTATCTCAGTCACTCCTTCCCAGTACCTCAGTCACTGCATCCCATGTCCCACAGTAACTGCATCACATTTCCATCAGGCACTGCAGCGCATGTCACTCTGTCACTGCATCCAATTTCCATCAGTCAATGCATCTCATTTCACTAATTCACTGCATCCCATTTCCCTCAGTCACGGCATCCCATGTCCGTGTGTCACAGGATCCGATGTCCCTCAGGCACTGCATCCCATTTCACTCAGTCAGTGCCTCCCTTTTCGGTCAGGCACTGTATCCCACTTCCCTCAGTCACTGCACCCCAAGCCCGCTCGGGCACTGATTCCCTATTAACTCAGTCACTCCTTCCCAGTACCTATGTCACTGCATCCCATGTCCCTCAGTCACTGCATCCCATGTCCCTCAGTCACTGCATCCCATGTCCCTCAGTCACTGCATCCCATGTCCCTCAGTCACTGCATCGCATGTCCCTCAGTCACTGCATCCCATGTCCCTCAGTCACTGCATCCCATGTCCCTCAGTCACTGCATCCCTTGTCCCTCAGTCACTGCATCCCTTGTCCCTCAGTCATTGCATCTCATTTCACTCAGTCACTGCATCCCATTTCCCTCAGTCACTGCAACCCAAGCCCGCTCGGGCACTGATTCACTATTAACTCAGTCACTCCTTCCCAGTACCTCTGTCACTGCATCCCATGTCCCTCAGTCAGTGCAACCCATGTCCCTCAGTCACTGCATCCCATGTCCCTCAGTCACTGCATCCCATGTCCCTCAGTCACTGCATCCCATTCCACTCAGCCACTGAATCACAGTTCACTCAGTGACTGAATCACAGTTCACTCAGTCACTGCATCCCATTGTCCTCGGTCACTGCATCCCATTTCCCTCAGTCACTGCATCCCATTTCCCTCAGACACTGCATCCCATTTCCTCAGTCACTGCATCTCCTTTCCACAGTCACGGCAATCCCATTTCACTCAGTCACTGCATCCCATTTCACTCAGTCACTGCTTCTCCTTTCCACAGTCACGGCAATCCCATTTCACTCACTGACTGCATCCCATTTCACTCTGTGAGTGAATCACATTTCACTCAGTCACTGCATCCCATTTCAAGTAGTCACTGCATCCCATTTCATTCAGCCTCTGCATCACATGTAACTCAGTCAGTGCATCCAATTTCACTCAGTCAGTGCTTCCCATTTCACTCAATCACTGCATCCCATTTCACTCAATCATTGCATCTCCTTCACCACAGTCACTGCATCCCATTTCCAACAGTCATTGTTTCCCGTATCTCACAGACGCTGTATTCAATTTCCCACACTCACTGCATCCCATTTCCCACAGTCACAGCATCTCCTTTCCCTCAGTCTCAGCATCGCATTTCACTCAGTCAATGCTTCCCATGTCCCTCAGTCACTGCATCCCATGTCCGTGTGTCACTGCATCCCATGTCCCTTAGTCACTGCATCTCATGTCCCTCAGTCACTGCATCTCATGTCCCTCAGTCAGTGCATCCCATGTCCCTCAGTCAGTGCATCCCATTTCCATCAGTCACTGCATCACATTTCTGTCAATCACTGGATCCCATTTCACTCAGTGATGCGTCCCATTTCACTCAGTGACTGCAACACATTTCACTCAGTGACTGCAACACATTTCACTCAGAGACTGCATCCCATTAACACTCAGAGACTGCATCCCATTTCACTCAGAGACTGCATCCCATTTCACTCAGTCACTGCATCCCAATTCTCTCAGTCACTGCATCACATTTCACTCAGTCACTGCATCCCATTTCACCTAGTCACTGCATCCCATTGCACTCAGTGATGCATCCCATTGCACTCAGTGACGGAATCGCATTTCACTCAGTCACTGCCCCATTTCACGCAATCACTGCATCCCAATTCCCTCAGGTCACTGCATCCCATGCCCGTGTGTCACTGCATCTCATGTCCCACAGTCACTGCATCCCATGTCCCTAAGTCACTGCATCCCATGTCCCTCAGTCACTGCATCCCATTTCACTCAGTCAGTGCGTCCCTTTTCGGTCAGGCACTGTATCCCATTTCCCTCAGTCACTGCAACCCAAGCCCGCTCGGGCACTGATTCCCTATTAACTCAGTCACTCCTTCCCAGTACCTCTGTCACTGCATCCCATGTCCCTCAGTCACTGCATCACATGTCCCTCAGTCACTGCATCCCATGTCCCTCAGTCACTGCATCTCATTTCACTCAGTCATTGCATCCCATTTCACTCAGTCAGTGGGTCCCTTTTCGGTCAGGCACTGTATCCCATTTCCCTCAGTCACTGCACCCCAAGCCCGCGCGGGCACTGATTCCCTATAAACTCAGAAAATCCTTCCCAGTACCTCCTTCAATGCAGCTCATGTCACTCTGTCACTGCATCCCATTTCCCTCAGTCACTGCATCCCATGTCCCTCAGTCACTGCATCCCATGTCCGTCAGTCACTGCATCCCATGTCCGTCAGTCACTGCATCTCATTTCACTCAGTCACTGCATCCCATTTCACTCAGTCACTGTATCACAGTTCACTCAGTGACTGAATCACAGTACACTCAGTGAGTGCATCATATTTCACTCAGTGACGGAATCACGTTTCACTCAGTGACTGAATCACATTTCACTGATTCACTGTGTCCCATTTCACGCAGTCACTGCATCGCATTTCACGCAGTCACTGCATCGCATTTCATGCAGTCACTGCATCGCATTTCACGCAGTCACTGCATCGCATTTCACGCAGTCACTGCATCCCATTTCACTCAGTGATGCATCCCATTTCACTCAGTGATGCATCCCATTTCACTCAGTGATGCATCCCATTTCACTCAGTCACTGCATCTCCTTCACCACAGTCACAGCATCCCATTTCCATCAGTCACTGGTTCCCGTATCTCACAGACGCTGCATTCAATTTCCGACACTCACTGTATCCCATTTCCCATAGACACAGCGTCTCCTTTCCCAAAGTCTTTGCATCTCATTTCAATCAGTGATTGCATCCTACTTCCCAAAAATACTGCATCCCATTTAGCTCAGTCACTGCATCTCATTTCACTCGGCCACTGCATCCCATTTCCCTCGGTCACTGCATCCCATTTCCCTCAGTCACTGCATCTCATTTCCGTCAGTTACTGCATCATACTTCCATCAAACAATGCATCTCATTTAACTCAGTCACTGCAGCTCATGTCACTCTGTCACTGCATCCAATTTCCATCAGTCAGTGCATCTCATTTCACTCATTCACTGCATCACATTTCACTCAGTCACTGCATCACATTTCACTCAGTCACTGCATCCCATTTTAACTCAGTCACTGCATCCCATTTCCCTCAGTCACTGCATCCCATTTCCGTCAGTCACTGCATCTCATTTCACTCAGTGACGCATCCCATTTCACTCAGTCACTGCATCTCCTTCACCACAGTCACTGCATCCCATTTTCATCACTCACTGTTTCCCGTATCTCGCAGACGCTGCATTCAATTTCAAACACTCACTGCTTCCCATCTCACTCAGTCACTGCATCCCATTTCCATCAGTCACTGCATCCCATTTCCATCAGTCACTGGTTCCCCTATCTCACAGACGCTGCTTTCAATTTCTGACACTCACTGTATCCCATTTCCCATAGACACAGCATCTCCCTTCCCTCAGACTCTGCATCTCATTTCAATCAGTGATTGCATCCTACTTCCCACAAATACTGCATCCCATTTCGCTCAGTCACTGCATCTCATTTCCGTCAAACAAGGCATCTCATTTCACTCAGTCACTGCAGTTCATGTCGCTCGGTCACTGCATCCAATTTCCATCATTCAGTGCATCTCATTTCACTCAGTCACTGCATCTCATTTCCTTCAGTCACTGCATCTCATTTCCCTCAGTCACTGCACCCCAAGCCCGCTCGGGCACTGCATCCCATTTCATACAGTCACTGCATCCCATTTCACACAATCAGTGCATCTCATTTCACACAATCAGTGCATCTCATTTCCCTCAGTCACTGCATCCCATTTCCCTCAGTCACTACAACCCATTTCCCTCAGTCAATGTATCCCATTTGCGTCAGTCACTGCATCCCATTTGCATTAGTCACTGCATCCCATTTCACTCAATCACTGCATCCCATTTCCCTGAGTCACTGCATCCCATTTCACTCAGTCACTGCATCTCATTTCCATCAGTCACTGCATCCCATTTCCATCAGTCACTGCACCCCAAGCCCGCTCGGGCACTGCATCCCTATTAACTCAGTCACTCCTTCCCAGTACCTCAGTCACAGCATCCATTGTCCCACAGTAACTGCATCCCATGTCCCTCAGTCACTGCATCGCATGTCCCTCAGTCACTGCATCCCATGTCCCTCAGTCACTGCATCCCATGTCCCTCAGTCACTGCATCCCATGTCCCTCAGTCACTGCATCCCATGTCCCTCAGTCACTGCATCCCATGTCCCTCAGTCAATGCATCCCATGTCCCTCAGTCACTGCATCTCATTTCACACAGTCACTGCATCCCATTTCACTCAGTCAGTGCGTCCCTTTTCGGTCAGGCACTGTATCCCATTTCCCTAAGTCACTGCAACCCAAGCCCGCTCGGGCACTGATTCCCTATTAACTCAGTCACTCCTTCCCAGTACCTCTGTCAGTGCATCCCATGTCCCTCAGTCAGTGCATCCCATGTCCCTCAGTCACTGCATCACATCGTCCTCAATCACGGCATCCCATTTCCGTCAGTCACTGCATCCCATTTCCCACAGTCACTGCATCTCCGTTCCTCAATCACTGCATGCCATTTCACTCAGTCTCTGCATCCCATTTCCCTCAGACACTGCATCCCATTTCCCTCAGACACTGCATCTGATTTCCATCAGTCACTGCATCCCATTTCCCTCAGTCATTGCATCCCATTTCCCACAGTCACTGCATCACATTACCCTCAGTCAGAGCATCCCATTTCCCACATTCACTGCATCTCCTTTCCCTCAGTCAATGCGTCACATTCCACTGAGTCACTGCATCCCATTCCACAGTGTCACAGCATCCCATTTCACTCAGTGACTGCAACCCATTACCCTCAGTCACTGCATCCCATTTCCATCAGTCACTGCGTCCAATTCATCTCAGTCACTGAATCCCATTTCCCTCAGTCACTGCATCACTATTCACACAGTAACTGCATCCCAGTTCACACAGCCACTGCATCCCATTTCACACAGCCACTGCATCCCATTTCACACAGCCACTGCATCCCATTTCACACAGCCACTGCATCCCATTTCACACAGCCACTGCATCCCATTTCACACAGCCACTGCATCCCATTTCACACAGACACTGCATCCCATTTCCGTCAGTCACTGCATCCCATTTCACGCAGTCACTGCATACCATTTCCATCAGTGACTGCATCCCATTTCACGCAGTCACTGCATCACATTTCACTCAGTCACTGCATCCCAATTCACTCAATCACTGCATCTCCTTCACCACAGTCACAGCATCCCATTTCCATCAGTCACTGGTTCCCGTATCTCACAGACGCTGCATTCAATTTCCGACACTCACTGTATCCCATTTCCCATAGACACAGCGTCTCCTTTCCCACAGTCTCTGCATCTCATTTCAATCAGTGATTGCATCCTACTTCCCAAAAATACTGCATCCCATTTCACGCAGTCACTACATCCCATTTCCCTCAGTCACTGCATCTAATTTCCGTCAGTTACTGCATCATATTTCCATCAAACAATGCATCTCATTTCACTCAGTCACTGCATCTCATTTCACTCAGTCACTGCATCACATTTCACGCAATCCACTGCATCCCATTTCCCTCAGTCACAGCATCCCAATTCCCACAGGTCACTGCATCCCTTGTCCCTCAGTCACTGCATCCCATTTCACTCAGTCAGTGCGTCCCTTGTCGGTCAGGCACTGTATCCCATTTCACTCAGTCACTGCGCCCCAAGCCCGCTCGGGCAGTGAATCCCTATTAACTCAGAAACTCCTTCCCAGGACCTCCTTCACTGCAGCTCATGTCACTCTGTCACTGCATCCCATGTCCCTCAGTCACTGCATCCCATGTCCCTAGTCACTGCATCCCATGTCCCTCAGTCACTGCATCCCATGTCCCTCAGTCACTGCATCCCATTTCACTCAGTCACTGCATCCCATTTCACTCAGTCACTGCATCTCATTTCACTCAGTCACTGCATCACATTTCTCTCAGTCACTGCATCACATTTCACTCAGTCACTGCATCACGTTTCACACAGTCACTGCATCCCATTTCACTCAGTCACTGCATCTCCTTCACCACAGTCACTGCATTCCATTTCCATCAGTCACTGTTTCCCGTACCTCATAGGCGCTGCATTCAATTTCCCACACTCACTGCATCGCATTTCCCATAGTCAAAGCATCTCCTTTCCCTCAGTCTCTGCATTGCATTTCACTCAGTCAATGCTTCCCATGTCCCTCAGTCACTGCATCCCATGTCCCTCAGTCACTGCATCCCATTTCCCTCAGTCACTGCATCTCATTTCACTCAGTCACTGCATCCCATTTCCCTCAGTCACTGCATTCATTTCACTCAGGCACTGTATCCCATTTCCCTCACACACTGCACCCCAAGTCCGCTCGGGCTCTGCATCCCCATGACCTCAGTCACTCCTTCCCAGTACCTCAGTCACTGCATCCCATTTCCATCAGGTACTGCATCACATTTCCATCAGACACTACAGCTCATGTCACTCTGTCACTGCATCCCATTTCCCTCAGTCACTGCATCTCTTTCACCACAGTCACTGCATCCCATTTCACGCAGTCACTGCATCACATTTCACTCAGTCACTGCATCATATTTTACTCAGTCACTGCATTCCATTTCACTCAGTCGCTGCATCCCATTTCACTCAGTCGCTGCATCCCATTTCACTCAGTCGCTGCATCCCCTTCACCACAGTCACTGCATCCCATTTCCATCAGTCACTGTTTCCCGTATCTCACAGACGCTGCATTCAATTTCCGACACTCACTGTATCCCATTTCCCATAGACACAGCGTCTCCTTTCCCACAGTCTCTGCATCTCATTTCAATCAGTGATTGGATCCTACTTCCCAAAAATACTGCATCCCATTTCACGCAGTCACTACATCCCATTTCCCTCAGTCACTGCATCTAATTTCCGTCAGTTACTGCATCATATTTCCATCAAACAATGCATCTCATTTCACTCAGTCACTGCATCTCATTTCACTCAGTCACTGCATCTCATTTCACTCATTCACTGCATCGCATTTCACTCAGTCACTGCATCACATTTCACTCAGTCACTGCATCCCATTTCACTCAGTCACTGCATCCCATTTCCCTCAGTCACTGCATCCCAATTCCCTCAGTCACTGCATCCCATGTCCATATGTCACTGCATCCCATGTCCGTGTGTCACTGCATCCCATGTCCCTCAGTCACTGCATCTCATGTCCCTCAGTCACTGCATCCCATTTCATTCGGTCAGTGTGTCCCTTTTCGTTCAGGCACTGTATCCCATTTCCCTCAGTCACTGCACACCAAGCCCGCTCGGGCAGCGTTTCCCTATTGACTCAGTCACTCCTTCCCAGTACCTCTGTCACTGCAGCTCATGTCACTCTGTCACTGCATCACATTTCCATCAGACAGTGCATCCCATTTCCCTCAGTCACTGCATCACATTTCCATCAGACACGGCAGCTCATGTCACTCTGTCACTGCATCCAATTTCCATCGGTCACTGCATCCCATTTCACCCAGTCCCTGCATCCCATTGCACTCAGTGATGCATCCCATTTCAAGCCGTCACTGCATCACATTTCACTCAGTCACTGCCTCACATTTCACTCCTTCACTGCATCACATTTCACTCAGTCACTGCATCACATTTCACTCAGTCACTGCATCACATTTCACTCAGTCACTGCCTCACATTTCACTCAGTCACTGCATCACATTTCACTCAGTCACTGCATCACATTTCACTCAGTCACTGCATCCCATTTACTCAATCACTGCAACTCCTTCACCACAGTCACTGCATCACATTTCCATCAGTCACTGTTTCCTGTATCTCACAGACGAGGCATTCAATATCCCACACTCACTGCATCCCATTTCCCTCAGTCACCGCATCCCATTTCCGTCAGTCACTGCATCCAATTTCCATCAGTCACTGCATCCCATTTCACCTAGTCCCCGCATCCCATTGTACTCAGTGATGCATCCCATTGCACTCAGTGACTGCATCGCATTTCACTCAGTCACTGCATCCCATTTCACGCAAACCACTGCATCCCATTTCCCTCAGTCACAGCATCCCAATTCCCTCAGGTCACTGCATCCCATGTCCCTCAGTCACTGCATCCCAATTCAATCAGTCAGTGCGTCCCTTTTCGGTCAGGCACTGTATCCCATTTCACTCAGTCACTGCGCCCCAAGCCCGCTCGGGCACTGAATCCCTATTAACTCAGAAACTCCTTCCCAGTACCTCCTTCACTGCAGCTCATGTCACTCTGTCACTGCATCCCATTTCCCTCAGTCACTGCATCCCATGTCCCTCAGTCACTGCATCCCATGTCCCTCAGTCACTGCATCCCATGTCCCTCAGTCACTGCATCCCATGTCCCTCAGTCACTGCATCCCATTTCACTCAGTCACTGCATCCCATTTCACACAGTCACTGCATCCCATTTCACTCAGTCACTGCATCTCCTTCACCACAGTCACTGCATTCCATTTCCATCAGTCACTGTTTCCCGTATCTCATAGGCGCTGCATTCAATTTCCCACACTCACTGCATCGCATTTCCCATAGTCAAAGCATCTCCTTTCCCTCAGTCTCTGCATTGCATTTCACTCAGTCAATGCTTCCCATGTCCCTCAGTCACTGCATCCCATGTCCCTCAGTCACTGCATCCCATTTCCCTCAGTCACTGCATCCCATTTCATTCAGTCACTGCAGCCCATTTCCCTCAGTCACTGCATTCATTTCACTCAGGCACAGTATCCCATTTCCCTCACACACTGCACCCCAAGTCCGCTCGGGCTCTGCATCCCCATGACCTCAGTCACTCCTTCCCAGTACCTCAGTCACTGCATCCCATTTCCATCAGGTACTGCATCACATTTCCATCAGACACTACAGCTCATGTCACTCTGTCACTGCATCCCATTTCCCTCAGTCACTAAATCTCCTTCACCACAGTCACTGCATCCCATTTCACGCAGTCACTGCATCACATTTCACTCAGTCACTGCATCATATTTTACTCAGTCACTGCATCCCATTGCACTCAGTGATGCATCCCTTTTCACTCAGCGACTGCATCCCATTTCACTCAGTGACTAAATCACATTTCACGCAGTCACTGCATCGCATTTCACTCAATCACTGCATTCCATTTCACACAGTCGCTGCATCCCATTTCACTCAGTCGCTGCATCCCATTTCACTCAGTCGCTGCATCCCCTTCACCACAGTCACTGCATCCCATTTCCATCAGTCACTGTTTCCCGTATCTCACAGGCAGTGCATTCAATGCTTCTCATTTCACTCAGTCACTGCAGCTCATCTCGCTCTGTCACTGCATCCAATTTCCATCAGTCAGTGCATCTCATTTCACTCAGTCAGTGCATCGCATTTCACTCAGTCAGTGCATCGCATTTCACTCAGTCACTGCATCCCATTTCCCTCAGTCACTGCATCCCATTTCCCTCAGTCACTGCATCCCATTTCCCTCAGTCACTGCATCCCATTTCCCTCAGTCACTGCATCTCCTTCACCACAGTCACTGCATCCCATTTTCATCACTCACTGTTTCCCGTATCTCGCAGACGCTGCATTCAATTTCCCACACTCACTGCATCCCATCTCACTCAGTCACTGCATCCCATTTCCATCAGTCACTGCATCCCATTTCCATCAGTCACTGGTTCCCGAATCTCACAGACGCTGCTTTCAATTTCTGACACTCACTGTATCCCATTTCCCATAGACACAGCATCTCCCTTCCCTCAGACTCTGCATCTCATTTCAATCAGTGATTGCATCCTACTTCCCACAAATACTGCATCCCATTTCGCTCAGTCAATGCGTCTCATTTCACTTGGTCACTGCATCCCATTTCCAACAGTCAGTGCATCCCATGTCCCTCAGTCACTGCATCTCATGTCCCTCAGTCAGTGCATCCCATGTCCCTCAGTCACTGCATCCCATTTCATTCAGTCAGTGTGTCCCTTTTCGTTCAGGCACTGTATCCCATTTCCCTCAGTCACTGCACACCAAGCTCGCTCGGGCAGTGTTTCCCGATTGACTCAGTCACTCCTTCCCAGTACCTCTGTCACTGCAGCTCATGTCACTCTGTCACTGCATCACATTTCCATCAGACAGTGCATCCCATTTCCCTCAGTCACTGCATCACATTTCCATCAGACACTGCAGCTCATGTCACTCTGTCACTGCATCCAATTTCCATCGGTCACTGCATCCCATTTCACCCAGTCCCTGCATCCCATTGCACTCAGTGATGCATCCCATTTCAAGCAGTCACTGCATCACATTTCACTCAGTCACTGCCTCACATTTCACTCAGTCACTGCCTCACATTTCACTCAGTCACTGCATCACATTTCACTCAGTCACTGCATCACATTTCACTCAGTCACTGCATCACATTTCACTCAGTCACTGCTTCCCATTTCACGCAGCCACTGCATCACATTTCCAACAGTCACTGCATCCCATTTCGCTCAGTCACTGCATCGCATTTCCGTCAAACAAGGCATCTCATTTCACTCAGTCACTGCAGTTCATGTCGTTCTGTCACTGCTTCCAATTTCCATCATTCAGTGCATCTCATTTCACTCAGTCACTGCATCTCATTTCCCTCAGTCACTGCATCCCAAGCCCGCTCGGGCACTGCATCCCATTTCACACAGTCACTGCATCCCATTTCACACAATCAGTGCATCTCATTTCACACAATCAGTGCATCTCATTTCCCTCAGTCACTGCATCCCATTTCCCTCAGTCACTGCAACCCATTTCCCTCAGTCAATGTATCCCATTTGCGTCAGTCACTGCATCCCATTTGCATCAGTCGCTGCATCCCATTTCACTCAATCACTGCATCCCATTTCCCTGAGTCACTGCATCCCATTTCACTCAGTCACTGCATCTCATTTCCATCAGTCACTGCATCCCATTTCCATCAGTCACTGCACCCCAAGCCCGCTCGGGCACTGCATCCCTATTGACTCAGTCACTCCTTCCCAGTACCTCAGTCACTGCATCCATTGTCCCACAGTAACTGCATCCCATGTCCCTCAGTCACTGCATCCCATGTCCCTCAGTCACTGCATCCCATGTCCCTCAGTCACTGCATCCCATGTCCCTCAGTCAATGCATCCCATGTCCCTCAGTCAATGCATCCCATGTCCCTCAGTCACAGCATCTCATTTCACACAGTCACTGCATCCCATTTCACTCAGTCAGTGCGTCCCTTTTCGGTCAGGCACTGTATCCCATTTCCCTCAGTCACTGCAACCCAAGCCCGCTCGGGCACTGATTCCTGATTAACTCAGTCACTCCTTCCCAGTACCTCTGTCACTGCATCCCATGTCCCTCAGTCAGTGCATCCCATGTCCCTCAGTCACTGCATCCCATGTCCCTCAGTCACTGCATCCCATGTCCCTCAGTCACTGCATCCCATGTCCCTCAGTCACTGCATCCCATGTCCCTCAGTCACTGCATCCCATTTCACTCAGCCACTGCATCACAGTTCACTCAGTGACTGAATCACAGTTCACTCAATCATTGCATCCCATTTTCCTCAGTCACGGCATCCCATTTCCATCAGTCACTGCATCCCATTTCCCACAGTCACTGCATCTCCGTTCCTCAATCACTGCGTGCCATTTCACTCAGTCTCTGCATCCCATTTCCCTCAGACACTGCATCTGATTTCCATCAGTCACTGCATCCCATTTCCCTCAGTCATTGCATCCCATTTCCCACAGTCGCTGCATCACATTACCCTCAGTCAGAGCATCCCATTTCCCACATTCACTGCATCTCCTTTCCCTCAGTCAATGCCTCACATTCCACTCAGTCACTGCATCCCATTCCACAGTGTCACAGCATCCCATTTCACTCAGTGACTGCAACCCATTACCCTCAGTCACTGCATCCCATTTCCATCACTCACTGCGTCCCATTCATCTCAGTCACCGAATCCCATTTCCCTCAGTCACTGCATCCCTATTCACACAGTCACTGCATCCCATTTCACACAGCCACTGCATCCCATTTCACACAGCCAGTGCATCCCATTTCACACAGCCACTGCATCCCTATTCACACAGTCACTGCATCCCATTTCACACAGCCACTGCATCCCATTTCACACAGCCACTGCATCCCATTTCACACAGCCACTGCATCCCATTTCACACAGCCACTGCATCCCATTTCACACAGCCACTGCATCCCATTTCACTCAATGCTTCACTTTACAAACAGTCAGGGCATCCCATTACCCTCAGTCACTGCGTCCCATTACCTTCAGTTGCAGGAACCCATTTCACACAGTCACTGCATCCCATTTCCGTCAGTCACTGCATCCCATTTCCCTCAGTCACTGCATACCATTTCCATCAGTCACTGCATCCCATTTCACGCAGTCACTGCATCCCATTTCACTCAGTCACTGCATCACATTTCACTCAGTCACTGCATCACATTTCACTCAGTCACTGCTTCCCAATTCACTCAATCACTGCATCTCCTTCACCACAGTCACAGCATCCCATTTCCATCAGTCACTGGTTCCCGTATCTCACAGACGCTGCATTCAATTTCCGACACTCACTGTACCCCATTTCCCATAGACACAGCGTCTCCTTTCCCAGTCTCTGCATCTCATTTCAATCAGTGATTGCATCCTACTTCCCAAAAATACTGCATCCCATTTCACGCAGTCACTACATCCCATTTCCCTCAGTCACTGCATCATATTTCCATCAAACAATGCATCTCATTTCACTCATTCACTGCATCGCATTTCACTCAGTCACTGCATCACATTTCACTCAGTCACTGCATCCCATTTCCCTCAGTCACTGCATCTCATTTCACTCAGGCACTGTATCCCATTTCCCTCACACACTGCACCCCAAGTCCGCTCGGGCACTGCATCCCCATGACCTCAGTCACTCCTTCCCAGTACCTCAGTCACTGCATCCCATTTCCATTAGGTACTGCATCACATTTCCATCAGACACGACAGCTCATGTCACTCTGTCACTGCATCCCATTTCCCTCAGTCACTGCATCTCCTTCACCACAGTCACTGCATCCCATTTCACGCAGTCACTGCATCACATTTCACTCAGTCACTGCGTCTCCTTCACCACAGTCACTGCGTCCAATTTCCATCAGGTACTGCATCACATTTCCATCAGACACTACAGCTCATGTCACTCTGTCACTGCTTCCCATTTCCCTCAGTCACTGCATCTCATTTCACTCGGACAGTGCATCCCATTTCCCTCAGTCACTGCATCCGATTTCACTCAGTCACTGCATCCCATTTTACCCAGTCACTGCATCCCATTGCACTCAGTGATGCATCCCATTTCACTCAGCGACTGCATCCCATTTCACTCAGCGACTAAATCACATTTCACTCAGTCACTGCATCCGATTTCACTCAGTCACTGCATCTCATTTCCGTCAAACAAGGCATCTCATTTCACTCAGTCACTGCAGTTCATGTCGCTCTGTCACTGCATCCCATTTCCCTCAGTCACTGCATCCCATTTCAAGCAGTCACTGCATCACATTTCACTCAGTCACT
Source organism: Stegostoma tigrinum (assembly GCF_030684315.1). NCBI lineage: Eukaryota > Metazoa > Chordata > Chondrichthyes > Orectolobiformes > Stegostomatidae > Stegostoma > Stegostoma tigrinum. The sequence goes on along the minus strand of NW_026728128.1, from coordinate 113,601 downwards.
GCATCCCATTTCCCTCAGTCACTGCATCCCATTTCCCTCAGTTACTGCATCCCATTTCCCTCAGTCACTGCATCTCATTTCACTCAGTCACTGCATCCCATTTCCCTCAGTCACTGCATCTCATTTCACTCAGGCACTGTATCCCATTTGCCTCACACACTGCACCCCACGTCCGCTCGGGCACTGCATCCCCATGAACTCAGTCACTCCTTCCCAGTACCTCAGTCACTGCATCCCATTTCCATCAGGTACTGCATCACATTTCCATCAGACACTACAGCTCATGTCACTCTGTCACTGCATCCAATTTCCCTCAGTCACTGCATCCCATTTCACGCAGTCACTGCATCCCATTTCACTCAGTCACTGCATCCCATTTCACGCAGCCACTGCATCCCATTTCACTCAGTCACTGCATCCCATTTCACTCAGTCACTGCATCACATTTCACTCAGTCACTGCATCACATTTCACTCAGTCACTGCATCACATTTCACTCAGTCACTGCATCACATTTCACTCTGTCACTGCATCCCAATTCACTCAATCACTGCATCTCCTTCACCACAGTCACAGCATCCCATTTCCATCAGTCACTGGTTCCCGTATCTCACAGATGCTGCATTCAATTTCCGACACTCACAGTATCCCATTTCCCAAAGACACAGCGTCTCCTTTCCCACAGTCTCTGCATCTCATTTCAATCAGTGATTGCATCCTACTTCCCAAAAATACTGCATCCCATTTCGCTCAGTCACTGCATCTCATTTCACTCGGTCACTGAATCCCAATTCCCTCGGTCACTGCATCCCATTTCCCTCAGTCACTGCATCTCATTCCCGTCAGTTACTGCATCATATTTCCATTAAACAATGCATCTCATTTCACTCAGTCACAGCAGCTCATGTCACTCTGTCACTGCATCCAATTTCCATCAGTCAGGGCATCTCATTTCACTCATTCACTGCATCGCATTTCACTCAGTCACTGCATCCCATTTCCCTCAGTCACTGCATCCCATTTCCCTCAGTCACTGCATCCCATTTCCCTCAGTCACTGCATCCCATTTCCCTCAGTCACTGCATCCCATTTCTGTCAGTCACTGCATCTCATTTCACTCAGTCACTGCATCCCATTTGAAGCAGTCACTGCATCCCATTTCACGCAGTCACTGCACCGCATTTCACGCAGTCACTGCACCGCATTTCACGCAGACACTGCATCCCATTTCACTCAGTCACTGCATCCCATTTCACTCAATCACTGCATCTCCTTCACCACAGTCACTGCATCCCATTTTCATCACTCACTGTTTTCCGTATCTCACAGGCGCTGCATTCAATTTCCCACACTCACTGCATCCCATTTCCATCAGTCACTGCATCCCATTTCCATCAGTCACTGGTTCCCGTATCTCACAGACGCTGCTTTCAATTTCTGACACTCACTGTATCCCATTTCCCATAGACACAGCATCTCCCTTCCCTCAGACTCTGCATCTCATTTCAATCAGTCATTGCATCCTACTTCCCACAAATACTGCATCCCATTTCGCTCAGTCACTGCATCTCATTTCACTTGGTCACTGCATCCCATTTCCCTCAGTCACTGCATCCCATTTCACACAATCACTGCATCCCATTTCACACAATCAGTGCATCTCATTTCCCTCAGTCACTGCATCCCATTTCCCTCAGTCACGGCAACCCATTTCCCTGAGTCACTGCATCGCATTTCACTCAATCACTGCATCCCATTTCACTCAGTCGCTGCATCCCATTTCACTCAGTCGCTGCATCCCATTTCACTCAGTCGCTGCATCCCATTTCAGTCAGTCGCTGCATCCCCTGCACCACAGTCACTGCATCCCATTTCCATCAGTCACTGTTTCCCGTATCTCACAGACAGTGCATTCAATGCTTCTCATTTCACTCAGTCACTGCAGCTCATCTCGCTCTGTCACTGCATCCAATTTCCAACAGTCAGTGCATCTCATTTCACTCAGTCAGTGCATCTCATTTCACTCAGTCACTGCATCCCATTTTCTTCAGTCACTGCATCCCATTTCCATCAGTCACTGTTTCCCGTATCTCACAGACGCTGCATTCAATTTCCCACACTCACTGCATCCCATCTCACTCAGTCACTGCATCCCATTTCCATCAGTCACTGGTTCCCGTATCTCACAGACGCTGCTTTCAATTTCTGACACTCACTGTATCCCATTTCCCATAGACACAGCATCTCCCTTCCCTCAGACTCTGCATCTCATTTCAATCAGTGATTGCATCCTCCTTCCCACAAATACTGCAGCCGATTTCGCTCAGTCACTGCGTCTCATTTCACTTGGTCACTGCATCCCATTTCGCTCAGTCACTGCATCTCATTTCCGTCAAACAAGGCATCTCATTTCACTCAGTCACTGCAGTTCATGTCGCTCAGTCACTGCATCCAATTTCCATCATTCAGTGCATCCCATTTCACTCAATCACTGCATCCCATTTCCCTGAGTCACTGCATCCCATGTCCCTCAGTCACTGCATCCCATGTCCCTCAGTCAATGCATCCCATGTCCCTCAGTCACTGCATCTCATTTCACACAATCACTGCATCCCATTTCACTCAGTCAGTGCGTCCCTTTTCGCTCAGGCACTGTATCCCATTTCCCTCAGTCACTGCAACCCAAGCCCGCTCGGGCACTGATTCCCTATTAACTCAGTCACTCCTTCCCAGTACCTCTGTCACTGCATCCCATGTCCCTCAGTCAGTGCATCCCATGTCCCTCAGTCACTGCCTCCCATGTCCCTCAGTCACTGCATCCCATGTCCCTCAGTCACTGCATCCCATGTCCCTCAGTCACTGCATCCCATGTCCCTCAGTCACTGCATCTCATTTCACTCAGTCGCTGCATCCCATTTCACTCAGTCGCTGCATCCCATTTCAGTCAGTCGCTGCATCCCCTGCACCACAGTCACTGCATCCCATTTCCAACAGTCACTGTTTCCCGTATCTCACAGACAGTGCATTCAATGCTTCTCATTTCACTCAGTCACTGCAGCTCATCTCGCTCTGTCACTGCATCCAATTTCCAACAGTCAGTGCATCTCATTTCACTCAGTCAGTGCATCTCATTTCACTCAGTCACTGCATCCCATTTTCTTCAGTCACTGCATCCCATTTCCATCAGTCACTGTTTCCCGTATCTCACAGACGCTGCATTCAATTTCCCACACTCACTGCATCCCATCTCACTCAGTCACTGCATCCCATTTCCATCAGTCACTGGTTCCCGTATCTCACAGACGCTGCTTTCAATTTCTGACACTCACTGTATCCCATTTCCCATAGACACAGCATCTCCCTTCCCTCAGACTCTGCATCTCATTTCAATCAGTGATTGCATCCTCCTTCCCACAAATACTGCAGCCGATTTCGCTCAGTCACTGCGTCTCATTTCCGTCAAACAAGGCATCTCATTTCACTCAGTCACTGCAGTTCATGTCGCTCTGTCACTGCATCCAATTTCCATCATTCAGTGCATCCCATTTCACTCAATCACTGCATCCCATTTCCCTGAGTCACTGCATCCCATGTCCCTCAGTCACTGCATCCCATGTCCCTCAGTCACTGCATCCCATGTCCCTCAGACACTGCATCCCATGTCCCTCAGACACTGCATCCCATGTCCCTCAGACACTGCATCCCATGTCCCTCAGTCAATGCATCCCATGTCCCTCAGTCACTGCATCTCATTTCACACAGTCACTGCATCCCATTTCACTCAGTCAGTGCGTCCCTTTTCGCTCAGGCACTGTATCCCATTTCCCTCAGTCACTGCAACCCAAGCCCGCTCGGGCACTGATTCCCTATTAACTCAGTCACTCCTTCCCAGTACCTCTGTCACTGCATCCCATGTCCCTCAGTCAGTGCATCCCATGTCCCTCAGTCACTGCATCCCATGTCCCTCAGTCACTGCATCCCATGTCCCTCAGTCACTGCATCCCATGTCCCTCAGTCACTGCATCTCATTTCACTCAGTCACTGCATCCCATTTCACTCAGTCACTGCATCCCATTTCACTCAGCCACTGCATCACAGTTCACTCAGTGACTGAATCACAGTTCACTCAATCACTGCATCCCATTGTCCTCAGTTACGGCATCCCATTTCCGTCAGTCACTGCATCCCATTTCCCACAGTCACTGCATCTCCGTTCCTCAATCACTGCATGCCATTTCACTCAGTCTCTGCATCCCATTTCCCTCAGACACTGCATCCCATTTCCCTCAGACACTGCATCTGATTTCCATCAGTCACTGCATCCCATTTCCCTCAGTCATTGCATCCCATTTCCCACAGTCACTGCATCACATTACCCTCAGTCAGAGCATCCCATTTCCCACATTCACTGCATCTCCTTTCCCTCAGTCAATGCGTCACATTCCACTGAGTCACTGCATCCCATTCCACAGTGTCACAGCATCCCATTTCACTCAGTGACTGCAACCCATTTCACACAGTCACTGCATCCCATTTCCATCAGTCACTGCGTCCCATTCATCTCAGTCACTGAATCCCATTTCCCTCAGTCACTGTATCCCTATTCACACAGTCACTGCATCCCAGTTCACACAGCCACTGCATCCCATTTCACACAGCCACTGCATCCCATTTCACACAGCCACTGCATCTCATTTCACACAGCCACTGCATCCCATTTCACACAGACACTGCATCCCATTTCCGTCAGTCACTGCATCCCATTTCACGCAGTCACTGCATACCATTTCCATCAGTCACTGCATCCCATTTCACGCAGTCACTGCATCACATTTCACGCAGTCACTGCATCGCATTTCACGCAGTCACTGCATCCCATTTCACTCAGTCACTGCATCACATTTCGCTCAGTCACTGCATCACATTTCACTCAGTCACTGCATCACATTTCACTCAGTCACTGCATCACATTTCACTCAGTCACTGCATCCCAATTCACTCAATCACTGCATCTCCTTCACCACAGACACAGCATCCCATTTCCATCAGTCACTGGTTCCCGTATCTCACAGACGCTGCATTCAATTTCCGACACTCACTGTATCCCATTTCCCATAGACACAGCGTCTCCTTTCCCACAGTCTCTGCATGTCATTTCAATCAGTGATTGCATCCTACTTCCCAAAATTACTGCATCCCATTTCACGCAGTCACTACATCCCATTTCCCTCAGTCACTGCATCTCATTTCCGTCAGTTACTGCATCATATTTCCATCAAACAATGCATCTCATTTCACTCTGTCACTGCATCTCATTTCACTCATTCACTGCATCGCATTTCACTCAGTCACTGCATCACATTTCACTCAGTCACTGCATCACATTTCACTCAGTCACTGCATCACATTTCACTCAATCACTGCATCCCATTTCCCTCAGTCACTGCATCCCATTTCCGGCAGTCACTGCATCTCATTTCACTCAGTCACTGCATCCCATTTGAAGCAGTCACTGCATCCCATTTCACGCAGTCACTGCACCGCAGTTCACGCAGTCACTGCACCGCATTTCACGCAGACACTGCATCCCATTTCACTCAATCACTGCATCTCCTTCACCACAAGCACTGCATCCCATTTTCATCACTCACTGTTCCCCGTATCTCACAGACGCTGCATTCAATTTCCCACACTCACTGCATCCCATTTCACTCAGTCACTGCATCCCATTTCCATCAGTCACTGCAGCCCATTTCCATCAGTCACTGGTTCCCGTATCTCACAGACGCTGCTTTCAATTTCTGACACTCACTGTATCCCATTTCCCATAGACACAGCATCTCCCTTCCCTCAGACTCTGCATCTCATTTCAATCAGTGATTGCATCCTACTTCCCACAAATACTGCATCCCATTTCGCTAAGTCACTGCGTCTCATTTCACTTGGTCACTGCAGTTCATGTCGCTCTGTCACTGCATCCCATTTCGCTCAGTCACTGCATCTCATTTCCGTCAAACAAGGCATCTCATTTCACTCAGTCACTGCAGTTCATGTCGCTCTGTCACTGCATCCAATTTCCATCATTCAGTGCATCCCATTTCCCTCAGTCACTACAACCCATTTCCCTCAGTCAATGTATCCCATTTGCGTCAGTCACTGCATCCCATTTGCATCAGTCACTGCATCCCATTTCACTCAATCACTGAATCCCATTTCCCTGAGTCTCTGCATCCCATTTCACTCAGTCACTGCATCTCATTTCCATCAGTCACTGCATCCCATTTCCATCAGTCACTGCACCCCAAGCCCGCTCGGGCACTGCATCCCTATTAACTCAGTCACTCCTTCCCAGTACCTCAGTCACTGCATCCATTGTCCCACAGTAACTGCATCCCATGTCCCTCAGTCACTGCATCCCATGTCCCTCAGTCACTGCATCTCATTTCACTCAGTCACTGCATCCCATTTCACTCAACCACTGCATCACAGTTCACTCAGTGACTGAATCACAGTTCACTCAATCACTGCATCCCATTGTCCTCAGTCACGGCATCCCATTTCCGTCAGTCACTGCATCCCATTTCCCACAGTCACTGCATCTCCGTTCCTCAATCACTGCATCCCATTTCCCTCAGACACTGCATCCCATTTCCCTCAGACACTGCATCTGATTTCCATCAGTCACTGCATCCCATTTCCCTCAGTCACTGCATCCCATGTCCCTCAGTCACGGCATCCCATTTCCGTCAGTCACTGCATCCCATTTCCCACAGTCACTGCATCTCCGTTCCTCAATCACTGCATCCCATTTCCCTCAGACACTGCATCCCATTTCCCTCAGACACTGCATCTGATTTCCATCAGTCACTGCATCCCATTTCCCTCAGTCACTGCATCCCATGTCCCTCAGTCACTGCATCCCATGTCCCTCAGTCACTGCATCCCATGTCCCTCAGTCACTGCATCCCATTTCACTCAGTCACTGCATCCCATTTCACTCAGTCACTGCATCCCATTTCACTCAGTCACTGCATCCCATTTCACTCAGTCACTGTATCACAGTTCACTCAGTGAGTGCATCATATTTCACTCAGTGACGGAATCACGTTTCACTCACTGACTGAATCACATTTCACTGATTCACTGCGTCCCATTTCACGCAGTCACTGCATCGCATTTCACGCAGTCACTGCATCGCATTTCACGCAGTCACTGCATCGCATTTCACACAGTCACTGCATCGCATTTCACGCAGTCACTGCATCCCATTTCACTCAGTCACTGCATCACATTTCACTCAGTCACTGCATCCCAGTTCACTCAAGCACTGCATCTCCTTCACCACAGTCACAGCATTCCATTTCCATCAGTCACTGGTTCCCGTATCTCACAGACGCTGCATTCAATTTCCGACACTCACTGTATCCCATTTCCCATAGACACAGCGTCTCCTTTCCCAAAGTCTTTGCATCTCATTTCAATCAGTGATTGCATCCTACTTCCCAAAAATACTGCATCCCATTTAGCTCAGTCACTGCATCTCATTTCACTCGGCCACTGCATCCCAATTCCCTCGGTCACTACATCCCATTTCCCTCATTCACTGCATCCCATTTCCGTCAGTCACTGCATCCCATTTCCCACAGTCACTGCATCTCCGTTCCTCAATCACTGCATCCCATTTCTCTCAGACACTGCATCCCATTTCCCTCAGACACTGCATCTGATTTCCATCAGTCACTGCATCCCATTTCCCTCAGTCATTGCATCCCATTTCCAAGAGTCACTGCATCACATTACCCTCAGTCAGAGCATCCCATTTCCCACATTCACTGCCTCTCCTTTCCCTCAGTCAATGCGTCACATTCCACTGAGTCACTGCATCCCATTCCACAGTGTCACAGCATCCCATTTCACTCAGTGACTGCAACCAATTACCCTCAGTCACTGCATCCCATTTCCATCAGTCACTGCGTCCAATTCATCTCAGTCACTGAATCCCATTTCCCTCAGTCACTGCATCCCGATTCACACAGTCACTGCATCCCAGTTCACACAGCCACTGCATCCCAGTTCACACAGCCACTGCATCCCATTTCACACAGCCACTGCATCCCATTTCACACAGCCACTGCATCCCATTTCACACAGCCACTGCATCCCATTTCACACAGACACTGCATCCCATTTCCGTCAGTCACTGCATCCCATTTCACGCAGTCACTGCATCTCATTTCCGTCAGTTACTGCATCATATTTCCATCAAACAATACATCTCATTTCACTCAGTCACTGCATCTCATTTCACTCAGTCACTGCATCGCATTTCACTCATTCACTGCATCGCATTTCACTCATTCACTGCATCGCATTTCACTCATTCACTGCATCACATTTCACTCAGTCACTGCATCCCATTTCACTCAGTCACTGCATCCCATTTCCCTCAGTCACTGCATCCCAATTCCCTCAGTCACTGCATCCCATGTCCATGTGACACTGCATCCCATGTCCGTGTGTCACTGCATCCCATGTCCGTGTGTCACTGCATCCCATGTCCGTGTGTCACTGCATCCCATGTCCCTCAGTCAGTGCATCGCATGTCCCTCAGTCACTGCATCCCATTTCATTCGGTCAGTGTGTCCCTTTTCGTTCAGGCACAGTATCCCATTTCCCTCAGTCACTGCACACCAAGCCCGCTCGGGCAGTGTTTCCCTATTGACTCAGTCACTCCTTCCCAGTACCTCTGTCACTGCAGCTCATGTCACTCTGTCACTGCATCACATTTCCATCAGACAGTACATCCCATTTCCCTCAGTCACTGCATCACATTTCCATCAGACACTGCAGCTCATGTCACTCTGTCACTGCATCCAATTTCCATCGGTCACTGCATCCCATTTCACCCAGTCCCTGCATCCCATTGTACTCAGTGATGCATCCCATTTCAAGCAGTCACTGCATCACATTTCACTCAGTCACTGCCTCACATTTCACTCAGTCACTGCATCACATTTCACTCAGTCACTGCATCACATTTCACTCAGTCACTGCATCACATTTCACTCAGTCACTGCATCACATTTCACTCAGTCACTGCATCACATTTCACTCAGTCACTGCTTCCCATTTCACGCAGCCACTGCATCACATTTCACTCAGTCACTGCATCACATTTCACACAGTCACTGCATCCCATTTACTCAATCACTGCAACTCCTTCACCACAGTCACTGCATCACATTTCCATCAGTCACTGTTTCCTGTATCTCACAGACGAGGCATTCAATATCCCACACTCACTGCATCCCATTTCCCTCAGTCACCGCATCCCATTTCCCTCAGTCACTGCATCCGATTTCACTCAGTCACTGCATCTCATTTTACCCAGTCACTGCATCCCATTTCACTCAATCACTGCATCTCTTTCACCACAGTCACTGCGTCCAATTTCCATCAGTCACTGTTTGCTGTATCTCACAGACGCTGCATTCAATTTCCCACACTCACTGCATCCCATCTCACTAAGTCACTGCATCCCATTTCCATCAGTCACTGCATCCCATTTCCATCAGTCACTGGTTCCCGTATCTCACAGACGCTGCTTTCAATTTCTGACACTCACAGAGTCCCATTTCCCATAGACACAGCATCTCCCTTCCCTCAGACTCTGCATCTCATTTCAATCAGTGATTGCATCCTACTTCCCACAAATACTGCATCCCATTTCGCTCAGTCACTGCGTCTCATTTCACTTGGTCACTGCATCCCATTTCCAACAGTCACTGTATCCCATTTCGCTCAGTCACTGCATCTCATTTCCGTCAAACAAGGCATCTCATTTCACTCAGTCGCTGCAGTTCATGTCGCTCTGTCACTGCATCCAATTTCCATCATTCAGTGCATCTCATTTCACTCAGTCACTGCATCTCATTTCCCTCAGTCACTGCATCTCATTTCCCTCAGTCACTGCATCTCATTTCCCTCAGTCACTGCACCCCAAGCCCGCTCGGGCACTGCATCCCAGTTCACACAGTCACTGCATCTCATTTCACACAATAAGTGCATCTCATTTCCCTCAGTCACTGCATCCCGTTTCCCTCAGTCACTGCAACCCATTTCCCTCAGTCAATGTATCCCATTTGCGTCAGTCACTGCATCCCATTTGCATCAGTCACTGCATCCCATTTCACTCAATCACCGCATCCCATTTCCAACAGTCACTGCATCCCATTTCACTCAGTCACTGCATCTCATTTCCATCAGTCACTGCATCCCATGTCCCTCAGTCACTGCATCCCATGTCCCTCAGTCACTGCATCCCATGTCCCTCAGTCAATGCATCCCATGTCCCTCAGTCACTGCATCTCATTACACACAGTCACTGCATCCCATTTCACTCAGTCAGTGCGTCCTTTTTCGGTCAGGCACTGTATCCCATTTCCCTCAGTCACTGCAAACCAAGCCCGCTCGGGCACTGATTCCCTATTAACTCAGTCACTCCTTCCCAGTACCTCTGTCACTGCATCCCATGTCCCTCAGTCACTGCATCCCATGTCCCTCAGTCACTGCATCCCATGTCCCTCAGTCACTGCATCCCATGTCCCTTAGTCACTGCATCCCATGTCCCTCAGTCACTGCATCTCAGTTCACTCAGTGACTCAATCACAGTTCACTCAATCACTGCATCCCATTGTCCTCAGTCACGGCATCCCATTTCCGTCAGTCACTGCATCCCATTTCCCACAGTCACTGCATCTCCGTTCCTCAATCACTGCATGCCATTTCACTCAGTCTCTGCATCCCATTTCCCTCAGACACTGCATCCCAATTCCCTCAAACACTGCATCCCATTTCCCTCAGTCACTGCATCCCATTTCCCACAGTCAATGCATCACATTACCCTCAGTCAGAGCATCCCATTTCCCACATTCACTGCATCTCCTTTCCCTCAGTCAATGCGTCACATTCCACTGAGTCACTGCATCCCATTCCACAGTGTCACAGCATCCCATTTCACTCAGTGACTGCAACCCATTACCCTCAGTCACTGCATCCCATTTCCATCAGTCACTGCGTCCCATTCATCTCAGTCACTGAATCCCATTTCCCTCAGTCACTGCATCCCTATTCACACAGTCACTGCATCCCAGTTCACACAGCCACTGCATCCCATTTCACACAGCCACTGCATCCCATTTCACACAGACACTGCATCCCATTTCCGTCAGTCACTGCATCCCATTTCACGCAGTCACTGCATACCATTTCCATCAGTCACTGCATCCCATTTCACGCAGTCACTGCATCGCATTTCATGCAGTCACTGCATCACATTTCACTCAGTCACTGCATCACATTTCACTCAGTCACTGCATCACATTTCACCCAGTCACTGCATCCCAATTCACTCAATCACTGCATCTCCTTCACCACAGTCACAGCATCCCATTAGCATCAGTCACTGGTTCCCGTATCTCACAGACGCGGCATTCAATTTCCGACACTCACTGTATCCCATTTCCCATAGACACAGGCGTCTCCTTTCCCACAGTCTCTGCATCTCATTTCAATCAGTGATTGCATCCTACTTCCCAAAAATACTGCATCCCATTTCGCTCAGTCACTGCATCTCATTTCACTCGGTCACTGCATCCCAATTCCCACGGTCACTACATCACATTTCCCTCGGTCACTGCATCTCATTTCCGTCAGTTACTGCATCATATTTCCATCAAACAATGCATTTCATTTCACTCAGTCACTGCATCGCATTTCACTCAGTCACTGCATCACATTTCACTCAGTCACTGCATCCCGTTTCCCTCAATCACTGCAACCCATTTCCCTCAGTCAATGTATCCCATTTGCGTCAGTCACTGCATCCCATTTGCATCAGTCACTGCATCCCATTTCACTCAATCACGGCATCCCATTTCACTCAATCACGGCATCCCATTTCCAACAGTCACTGCATCCCATTTCACTCAGTCACTGCATCTCATTTCCATCAGTCACTGCACCCCAAGCCCGCTCGGGCACTGCATCCCTCTTAACTCAGTCACTCCTTCCCAGTACCTCAGTCACTGCATCCATTGTCCCACAGTAACTGCATCCCATGTCCCTCAGTCACTGCATCCCATGTCCCTCAGTCACTGCATCCCATGTCCCTCAGTCAATGCATCCCATGTCCCTCAGTCACTGCATCTCATTTCACACAGTCACTGCATCCCATTTCACTCAGTCAGTGCGTCCTTTTTCGGTCAGGCACTGTATCCCATTTCCCTCAGTCACTGCAACCCAAGCCCGCTCGGGCACTGATTCCCTATTAACTCAGTCACTCCTTCCCAGTACCTCTGTCACTGCATCCCATGTCCCTCAGTCACTGCATCCCATGTCCCTCAGTCACTGCATCCCATGTCCCTCAGTCACTGCATCCCATGTCCCTCAGTCACTGCATCTCAGTTCACTCAGTGACTCAATCACAGTTCACTCAATCACTGCATCCCATTGTCCTCAGTCACGGCATCCCATTTCCGTCAGTCACTGCATCCCATTTCCCACAGTCACTGCATCTCCGTTCCTCAATCACTGCATGCCAGTTCACTCAGTCTCTGCATCCCATTTCCCTCAGACACTGCATCCCATTTCCCTCAGACACTGCATCTGATTTCCATCAGTCACTGCATCCCATTTCCCTCAGTCATTGCATCCCATTTCCCACAGTCACTGCATCACATTACCCTCAGTCAGAGCATCCCATTTCCCACATTCACTGCATCTCCTTTCCCTCAGTCAATGCGTCACATTCCACTGAGTCACTGCATCCCATTCCACAGTGTCACAGCATCCCATTTCACTCAGAGACTGCAACCCATTACCCTCAGTCACTGCATCCCATTTCCATCAGTCACTGCGTCCCATTCATCTCAGTCACTGAATCCCATTTCACTCAGTCACTGCATCCGATTTCACTCAGTCACTGCATCGCATTTTACCCAGTCACTGCATCCCATTTCACTCAATCACTGCATCTCTTTCACCACAGTCACTGCGTCCAATTTCCATCAGTCACTGTTTGCTGTATCTCACAGACGCTGCATTCAATTTCCCACACTCACTGCATCCCATCTCACTAAGTCACTGCATCCCATTTCCATCAGTCACTGCATCCCATTTCCATCAGTCACTGGTTCCCGTATCTCACAGACGCTGCTTTCAATTTCTGACACTCACAGAGTCCCATTTCCCATAGACACAGCATCTCCCTTCCCTCAGACTCTGCATCTCATTTCAATCAGTGATTGCATCCTACTTCCCACAAATACTGCATCCCATTTCGCTCAGTCACTGCGTCTCATTTCACTTGGTCACTGCATCCCATTTCCAACAGTCACTGTATCCCATTTCGCTCAGTCACTGCATCTCATTTCCGTCAAACAAGGCATCTCATTTCACTCAGTCGCTGCAGTTCATGTCGCTCTGTCACTGCATCCAATTTCCATCATTCAGTGCATCTCATTTCACTCAGTCACTGCATCTCATTTCCCTCAGTCACTGCATCTCATTTCCCTCAGTCACTGCATCTCATTTCCCTCAGTCACTGCACCCCAAGCCCGCTCGGGCACTGCATCTCATTTCACACAATAAGTGCATCTCATTTCCCTCAGTCACTGCATCCCGTTTCCCTCAGTCACTGCAACCCATTTCCCTCAGTCAATGTATCCCATTTGCGTCAGTCACTGCATCCCATTTGCATCAGTCACTGCATCCCATTTCACTCAATCACCGCATCCCATTTCCAACAGTCACTGCATCCCATTTCACTCAGTCACTGCATCTCATTTCCATCAGTCACTGCATCCCATGTCCCTCAGTCACTGCATCCCATGTCCCTCAGTCACTGCATCCCATGTCCCTCAGTCAATGCATCCCATGTCCCTCAGTCACTGCATCTCATTACACACAGTCACTGCATCCCATTTCACTCAGTCAGTGCGTCCTTTTTCGGTCAGGCACTGTATCCCATTTCCCTCAGTCACTGCAAACCAAGCCCGCTCGGGCACTGATTCCCTATTAACTCAGTCACTCCTTCCCAGTACCTCTGTCACTGCATCCCATGTCCCTCAGTCACTGCATCCCATGTCCCTCAGTCACTGCATCCCATGTCCCTCAGTCACTGCATCCCATGTCCCTCAGTCACTGCATCCCATGTCCCTTAGTCACTGCATCCCATGTCCCTCAGTCACTGCATCTCAGTTCACTCAGTGACTCAATCACAGTTCACTCAATCACTGCATCCCATTGTCCTCAGTCACGGCATCCCATTTCCGTCAGTCACTGCATCCCATTTCCCACAGTCACTGCATCTCCGTTCCTCAATCACTGCATGCCATTTCACTCAGTCTCTGCATCCCATTTCCCTCAGACACTGCATCCCAATTCCCTCAAACACTGCATCCCATTTCCCTCAGTCACTGCATCCCATTTCCCACAGTCAATGCATCACATTACCCTCAGTCAGAGCATCCCATTTCCCACATTCACTGCATCTCCTTTCCCTCAGTCAATGCGTCACATTCCACTGAGTCACTGCATCCCATTCCACAGTGTCACAGCATCCCATTTCACTCAGTGACTGCAACCCATTACCCTCAGTCACTGCATCCCATTTCCATCAGTCACTGCGTCCCATTCATCTCAGTCACTGAATCCCATTTCCCTCAGTCACTGCATCCCTATTCACACAGTCACTGCATCCCAGTTCACACAGCCACTGCATCCCATTTCACACAGCCACTGCATCCCATTTCACACAGACACTGCATCCCATTTCCGTCAGTCACTGCATCCCATTTCACGCAGTCACTGCATACCATTTCCATCAGTCACTGCATCCCATTTCACGCAGTCACTGCATCGCATTTCATGCAGTCACTGCATCACATTTCACTCAGTCACTGCATCACATTTCACTCAGTCACTGCATCACATTTCACCCAGTCACTGCATCCCAATTCACTCAATCACTGCATCTCCTTCACCACAGTCACAGCATCCCATTAGCATCAGTCACTGGTTCCCGTATCTCACAGACGCGGCATTCAATTTCCGACACTCACTGTATCCCATTTCCCATAGACACAGGCGTCTCCTTTCCCACAGTCTCTGCATCTCATTTCAATCAGTGATTGCATCCTACTTCCCAAAAATACTGCATCCCATTTCGCTCAGTCACTGCATCTCATTTCACTCGGTCACTGCATCCCAATTCCCACGGTCACTACATCACATTTCCCTCGGTCACTGCATCTCATTTCCGTCAGTTACTGCATCATATTTCCATCAAACAATGCATTTCAAATCACTCAGTCACTGCATCGCATTTCACTCAGTCACTGCATCACATTTCACTCAGTCACTGCATCCCGTTTCCCTCAATCACTGCAACCCATTTCCCTCAGTCAATGTATCCCATTTGCGTCAGTCACTGCATCCCATTTGCATCAGTCACTGCATCCCATTTCACTCAATCACGGCATCCCATTTCACTCAATCACGGCATCCCATTTCCAACAGTCACTGCATCCCATTTCACTCAGTCACTGCATCTCATTTCCATCAGTCACTGCACCCCAAGCCCGCTCGGGCACTGCATCCCTCTTAACTCAGTCACTCCTTCCCAGTACCTCAGTCACTGCATCCATTGTCCCACAGTAACTGCATCCCATGTCCCTCAGTCACTGCATCCCATGTCCCTCAGTCACTGCATCCCATGTCCCTCAGTCAATGCATCCCATGTCCCTCAGTCACTGCATCTCATTTCACACAGTCACTGCATCCCATTTCACTCAGTCAGTGCGTCCTTTTTCGGTCAGGCACTGTATCCCATTTCCCTCAGTCACTGCAACCCAAGCCCGCTCGGGCACTGATTCCCTATTAACTCAGTCACTCCTTCCCAGTACCTCTGTCACTGCATCCCATGTCCCTCAGTCACTGCATCCCATGTCCCTCAGTCACTGCATCCCATGTCCCTCAGTCACTGCATCCCATGTCCCTCAGTCACTGCATCTCAGTTCACTCAGTGACTCAATCACAGTTCACTCAATCACTGCATCCCATTGTCCTCAGTCACGGCATCCCATTTCCGTCAGTCACTGCATCCCATTTCCCACAGTCACTGCATCTCCGTTCCTCAATCACTGCATGCCAGTTCACTCAGTCTCTGCATCCCATTTCCCTCAGACACTGCATCCCATTTCCCTCAGACACTGCATCCCATTTCCATCAGTCACTGCATCCCATTTCCCTCAGTCATTGCATCCCATTTCCCACAGTCACTGCATCACATTACCCTCAGTCAGAGCATCCCATTTCCCACATTCACTGCATCTCCTTTCCCTCAGTCAATGCGTCACATTCCACTGAGTCACTGCATCCCATTCCACAGTGTCACAGCATCCCATTTCACTCAGAGACTGCAACCCATTACCCTCAGTCACTGCATCCCATTTCCATCAGTCACTGCGTCCCATTCATCTCAGTCACTGAATCCCATTTCACTCAGTCACTGCATCCGATTTCACTCAGTCACTGCATCGCATTTTACCCAGTCACTGCATCCCATTTCACTCAATCACTGCATCTCTTTCACCACAGTCACTGCGTCCAATTTCCATCAGTCACTGTTTGCTGTATCTCACAGACGCTGCATTCAATTTCCCACACTCACTGCATCCCATCTCACTAAGTCACTGCATCCCATTTCCATCAGTCACTGCATCCCATTTCCATCAGTCACTGGTTCCCGTATCTCACAGACGCTGCTTTCAATTTCTGACACTCACAGAGTCCCATTTCCCATAGACACAGCATCTCCCTTCCCTCAGACTCTGCATCTCATTTCAATCAGTGATTGCATCCTACTTCCCACAAATACTGCATCCCATTTCGCTCAGTCACTGCGTCTCATTTCACTTGGTCACTGCATCCCATTTCCAACAGTCACTGTATCCCATTTCGCTCAGTCACTGCATCTCATTTCCGTCAAACAAGGCATCTCATTTCACTCAGTCGCTGCAGTTCATGTCGCTCTGTCACTGCATCCAATTTCCATCATTCAGTGCATCTCATTTCACTCAGTCACTGCATCTCATTTCCCTCAGTCACTGCATCTCATTTCCCTCAGTCACTGCATCTCATTTCCCTCAGTCACTGCACCCCAAGCCCGCTCGGGCACTGCATCCCAGTTCACACAGTCACTGCATCTCATTTCACACAATAAGTGCATCTCATTTCCCTCAGTCACTGCATCCCGTTTCCCTCAGTCACTGCAACCCATTTCCCTCAGTCAATGTATCCCATTTGCGTCAGTCACTGCATCCCATTTGCATCAGTCACTGCATCCCATTTCACTCAATCACCGCATCCCATTTCCAACAGTCACTGCATCCCATTTCACTCAGTCACTGCATCTCATTTCCATCAGTCACTGCATCCCATGTCCCTCAGTCACTGCATCCCATGTCCCTCAGTCACTGCATCCCATGTCCCTCAGTCAATGCATCCCATGTCCCTCAGTCACTGCATCTCATTACACACAGTCACTGCATCCCATTTCACTCAGTCAGTGCGTCCTTTTTCGGTCAGGCACTGTATCCCATTTCCCTCAGTCACTGCAAACCAAGCCCGCTCGGGCACTGATTCCCTATTAACTCAGTCACTCCTTCCCAGTACCTCTGTCACTGCATCCCATGTCCCTCAGTCACTGCATCCCATGTCCCTCAGTCACTGCATCCCATGTCCCTCAGTCACTGCATCCCATGTCCCTCAGTCACTGCATCCCATGTCCCTTAGTCACTGCATCCCATGTCCCTCAGTCACTGCATCTCAGTTCACTCAGTGACTCAATCACAGTTCACTCAATCACTGCATCCCATTGTCCTCAGTCACGGCATCCCATTTCCGTCAGTCACTGCATCCCATTTCCCACAGTCACTGCATCTCCGTTCCTCAATCACTGCATGCCATTTCACTCAGTCTCTGCATCCCATTTCCCTCAGACACTGCATCCCAATTCCCTCAAACACTGCATCCCATTTCCCTCAGTCACTGCATCCCATTTCCCACAGTCAATGCATCACATTACCCTCAGTCAGAGCATCCCATTTCCCACATTCACTGCATCTCCTTTCCCTCAGTCAATGCGTCACATTCCACTGAGTCACTGCATCCCATTCCACAGTGTCACAGCATCCCATTTCACTCAGTGACTGCAACCCATTACCCTCAGTCACTGCATCCCATTTCCATCAGTCACTGCGTCCCATTCATCTCAGTCACTGAATCCCATTTCCCTCAGTCACTGCATCCCTATTCACACAGTCACTGCATCCCAGTTCACACAGCCACTGCATCCCATTTCACACAGCCACTGCATCCCATTTCACACAGACACTGCATCCCATTTCCGTCAGTCACTGCATCCCATTTCACGCAGTCACTGCATACCATTTCCATCAGTCACTGCATCCCATTTCACGCAGTCACTGCATCGCATTTCATGCAGTCACTGCATCACATTTCACTCAGTCACTGCATCACATTTCACTCAGTCACTGCATCACATTTCACCCAGTCACTGCATCCCAATTCACTCAATCACTGCATCTCCTTCACCACAGTCACAGCATCCCATTAGCATCAGTCACTGGTTCCCGTATCTCACAGACGCGGCATTCAATTTCCGACACTCACTGTATCCCATTTCCCATAGACACAGGCGTCTCCTTTCCCACAGTCTCTGCATCTCATTTCAATCAGTGATTGCATCCTACTTCCCAAAAATACTGCATCCCATTTCGCTCAGTCACTGCATCTCATTTCACTCGGTCACTGCATCCCAATTCCCACGGTCACTACATCACATTTCCCTCGGTCACTGCATCTCATTTCCGTCAGTTACTGCATCATATTTCCATCAAACAATGCATTTCAAATCACTCAGTCACTGCATCGCATTTCACTCAGTCACTGCATCACATTTCACTCAGTCACTGCATCCCGTTTCCCTCAATCACTGCAACCCATTTCCCTCAGTCAATGTATCCCATTTGCGTCAGTCACTGCATCCCATTTGCATCAGTCACTGCATCCCATTTCACTCAATCACGGCATCCCATTTCACTCAATCACGGCATCCCATTTCCAACAGTCACTGCATCCCATTTCACTCAGTCACTGCATCTCATTTCACTCAGTCACTGCACCCCAAGCCCGCTCGGGCACTGCATCCCTCTTAACTCAGTCACTCCTTCCCAGTACCTCAGTCACTGCATCCATTGTCCCACAGTAACTGCATCCCATGTCCCTCAGTCACTGCATCCCATGTCCCTCAGTCACTGCATCCCATGTCCCTCAGTCAATGCATCCCATGTCCCTCAGTCACTGCATCTCATTTCACACAGTCACTGCATCCCATTTCACTCAGTCAGTGCGTCCTTTTTCGGTCAGGCACTGTATCCCATTTCCCTCAGTCACTGCAACCCAAGCCCGCTCGGGCACTGATTCCCTATTAACTCAGTCACTCCTTCCCAGTACCTCTGTCACTGCATCCCATGTCCCTCAGTCACTGCATCCCATGTCCCTCAGTCACTGCATCCCATGTCCCTCAGTCACTGCATCCCATGTCCCTCAGTCACTGCATCCCATGTCCCTCAGTCACTGCATCTCAGTTCACTCAGTGACTGAATCACAGTTCACTCAATCACTGCATCCCATTGTCCTCAGTCACGGCATCCCATTTCCGTCAGTCACTGCATCCCATTTCCCACAGTCACTGCATCTCCGTTCCTCAATCACTGCATGCCAGTTCACTCAGTCTCTGCATCCCATTTCCCTCAGACACTGCATCCCATTTCCCTCAGACACTGCATCTGATTTCCATCAGTCACTGCATCCCATTTCCCTCAGTCATTGCATCCCATTTCCCACAGTCACTGCATCACATTACCCTCAGTCAGAGCATCCCATTTCCCACATTCACTGCATCTCCTTTCCCTCAGTCAATGCGTCACATTCCACTGAGTCACTGCATCCCATTCCACAGTGTCACAGCATCCCATTTCACTCAGAGACTGCAACCCATTACCCTCAGTCACTGCATCCCATTTCCATCAGTCACTGCGTCCCATTCATCTCAGTCACTGAATCCCATTTCCCTCAGTCACTGCATCCCTATTCACACAGTCACTGCATCCCAGTTCACACAGCCACTGCATCCCATTTCACACAGCCACTGCATCCCATTTCACAGAGCCACTGCATCCCATTTCACAGAGCCACTGCATCGCATTTCACGCAGTCACTGCATCGCATTTCACGCAGTCACTGCATCCCATTTCACTCTGTCACTGCATCACATTTCACTCAGTCACTGCATCCCAATTCACTCAATCACTGCATCTCCTTCACCACAGTCACAGCATCCCATTTCCATCAGTCACTGGTTCCCGTATCTCACAGACGCTGCATTCAATTTCCGACACTCACTGTATCCCATTTCCCATAGACACAGCGTCTCCTTTCCCACAGTCTCTGCATCTCATTTCAATCAGTGATTGCATCCTACTTCCCAAAAATACTGCATCCCATTTCACGCAGTCACTGCAGCTCATGTCACTCTGTCACTGCATCCAATTTCCATCAGTCAGTGCATCTCATTTCACTCATTCACTGCATCGCATTTCACTCAGTCACTGCATCACATTTCACTCAGTCACTGCATCACATTTCACTCAGTCACTGCATCACATTTCACTCAGTCACTGCATCCCATGTCCCTCAGTCACTGCATCCCATGTCCCTCAGTCAATGCATCCCATGTCCCTCAGTCACTGCATCTCATTTCACACAGTCACTGCATCCCATTTCACTCAGTCAGTGCGTCCTTTTTCGGTCAGGCACTGTATCCCATTTCCCTCAGTCACTGCAACCCAAGCCCGCTCGGGCACTGATTCCCTATTAACTCAGTCACTCCTTCCCAGTACCTCTGTCACTGCATCCCATGTCCCTCAGTCACTGCATCCCATGTCCCTCAGTCACTGCATCCCATGTCCTCAGTCACTGCATCCCATGTCCCTCAGTCACTGCATCCCATGTCCCTCAGTCACTGCATCCCATGTCCCTCAGTCACTGCATCTCAGTTCACTCAGTGACTGAATCACAGTTCACTCAATCACTGCATCCCATTGTCCTCAGTCACGGCATCCCATTTCCGTCAGTCACTGCATCCCATTTCCCACAGTCACTGCATCTCCGTTCCTCAATCACTGCATGCCAGTTCACTCAGTCTCTGCATCCCATTTCCCTCAGACACTGCATCCCATTTCCCTCAGACACTGCATCTGATTTCCATCAGTCACTGCATCCCATTTCCCTCAGTCATTGCATCCCATTTCCCACAGTCACTGCATCACATTACCCTCAGTCAGAGCATCCCATTTCCCACATTCACTGCATCTCCTTTCCCTCAGTCAATGCGTCACATTCCACTGAGTCACTGCATCCCATTCCACAGTGTCACAGCATCCCATTTCACTCAGAGACTGCAACCCATTACCCTCAGTCACTGCATCCCATTTCCATCAGTCACTGCGTCCCATTCATCTCAGTCACTGAATCCCATTTCCCTCAGTCACTGCATCCCAGTTCACACAGCCACTGCATCCCATTTCACACAGCCACTGCATCCCATTTCACACAGCCACTGCATCCCATTTCACAGAGCCACTGCATCCCATTTCACAGAGCCACTGCATCGCATTTCACGCAGTCACTGCATCGCATTTCACGCAGTCACTGCATCCCAATTCACTCAATCACTGCATCTCCTTCACCACAGTCACAGCATCCCATTTCCATCAGTCACTGGTTCCCGTATCTCACAGACGCTGCATTCAATTTCCGACACTCACTGTATCCCATTTCCCATAGACACAGCGTCTCCTTTCCCACAGTCTCTGCATCTCATTTCAATCAGTGATTGCATCCTACTTCCCAAAAATACTGCATCCCATTTCACGCAGTCACTGCAGCTCATGTCACTCTGTCACTGCATCCAATTTCCATCAGTCAGTGCATCTCATTTCACTCATTCACTGCATCGCATTTCACTCAGTCACTGAATCACATTTCACTCAGTCACTGCATCACATTTCACTCAGTCACTGCATCACATTTCACTCAGTCACTGCATCACATTTCACTCAGTCACTGCATCACATTTCACTCAGTCACTGCATCACATTTCACTCAGTCACTGCATCCCATTTTAACTCAGTCACTGCATCCCATTTCCCTCAGTCACTGCATCCCATTTCCGTCAGTCACTGCATCCCATTTCACTCAGCCACTGCATCACAGTTCACTCAGTGACTCAATCACAGTTCACTCAATCACTGCATCCCATTGTCCTCAGTCACGGCATCCCATTTCCGTCAGTCACTGCATCCCATTTCCCACAGTCACTGCATCTCCGTTCCTCAATCACTGCATGCCATTTCACTCAGTCTCTGCATCCCATTTCCCTCAGACACTGCATCCCAATTCCCTCAAACACTGCATCCCATTTCCCTCAGTCACTGCATCCCATTTCCCACAGTCAATGCATCACATTACCCTCAGTCAGAGCATCCCATTTCCCACATTCACTGCATCTCCTTTCCCTCAGTCAATGCGTCACATTCCACTGAGTCACTGCATCCCATTCCACAGTGTCACAGCATCCCATTTCACTCAGTGACTGCAACCCATTACCCTCAGTCACTGCATCCCATTTCCATCAGTCACTGCGTCCCATTCATCTCAGTCACTGAATCCCATTTCCCTCAGTCACTGCATCCCTATTCACACAGTCACTGCATCCCAGTTCACACAGCCACTGCATCCCATTTCACACAGCCACTGCATCCCATTTCACACAGCCACTGCATCCCATTTCACACAGCCACTGCATCCCATTTCACACAGACACTGCATCCCATTTCCGTCAGTCACTGCATCCCATTTCACGCAGTCACTGCATACCATTTCCATCAGTCACTGCATCCCAGTTCACGCAGTCACTGCATCGCATTTCACACAGTCACTGCATCACATTTCACTCAGTCACTGCATCACATTTCACTCAGTCACTGCATCACATTTCACTCAGTCACTGCATCACATTTCACTCAGTCACTGCATCCCAATTCACTCAATCACTGCATCTCCTTCACCACAGTCACAGCATCCCATTTCCATCAGTCACTGGTTCCCGTATCTCACAGACGCTGCATTCAATTTCCGACACTCACTGTATCCCATTTCCCATAGACACAGCGTCTCCTTTCCCACAGTCTCTGCATCTCATTTCAATCAGTGATTGCATCCTACTTCCCAAAAATACTGCATCCCATTGCGCTCAATCACTGCATCTCATTTCACTCGGTCACTGCATCCCAATTCCCTCAGACACTGCATCCCATTTCACTCAGTCACTGCATCCCATTTCCCTCAGTCACTGCATCTCCTTCACCACAGTCACTGCATCCCATTTCACGCAGTCACTGCATCACATTTCACTCAGTCACTGCATCATATTTTACTCAGTCACTGCATCCCATTCCCCTCAGTCACCGCATCCCATTTCCGTCAGTCACTGCATCCAATTTCCATCAGTCCCTGCATCCCATTGCACTCAGTGATGCATCCCATTGCACTCAGTGACTGCATCGCATTTCACTCAGTCACTGCATCCCATTTCACGCAATCCACTGCATCCCATTTCCCTCAGTCACTGCATCCCAATTCCCTCAGGTCACTGCATCCCGTGTCCCTCAGTCACTGCATCCCATTTCACTCAGTCAGTGCGTCCCTTTTCGGTCAGGCACTGTATCCCATTTCACTCAGTCACTGCGCCCCAAGCCCGCTCGGGCACTGAATCCCTATTAACTCAGAAACTCCTTCCCAGTACCTCCTTCACTGCAGCTCATGTTACTCTGTCACTGCATCCCATGTCCCTCAGTCACTGCATCCCATGTCCCTCAGTCACTGCATCCCATGTCCCTCAGTCACTGCATCCCATTTCACTCAGTCACTGCATCCCATTTCACTCAGTCACTGCATCCCATTTCACTCAGTCACTGCATCACATTTCTCTCAGTCACTGCATCACATTTCTCTCAGTCACTGCATCACATTTCACTCAGTCACTGCATCACGTTTCACACAGTCACTGCATCCCATTTCACTCAGTCACTGCATCTCCTTCACCACAGTCACTGCATTCCATTTCCATCCGTCACTGTTTCCCGTATCTCATAGGCGCTGCATTCAATTTCCCACAGTCACTGCATCCCATTTCCCATAG
The DNA here is from genome assembly GCF_030684315.1 of Stegostoma tigrinum. Lineage (NCBI taxonomy): Eukaryota > Metazoa > Chordata > Chondrichthyes > Orectolobiformes > Stegostomatidae > Stegostoma > Stegostoma tigrinum. The sequence goes on along the minus strand of NW_026728128.1, from coordinate 89,192 downwards.
TCACAGCATCTCCTTTCCCTCAGTCTCTGAATTGCATTTCACTCAGTCACTGCATCTCATGTCCCTCAGTCACTGCATCGCATTTCCCTCAGTCACTGCATCCCATGTCCCTCAGTCACTGCATCGCATTTCCCTCAGTCACTGCATCTCATTTCACTCAGTCACTGCATCCCATTTCCATCAGGTACTGCATCACATTTCCATCAGACACTGCAGCTCATGTCACTCTGTCACTGCATCCCATTTACCTCAGTCACTGCATCTCCTTCACCACAGTCACTGCATCCCATTTCACGCAGTCACTGCATCACATTTCACTCAGTCACTGCATCATATTTTACTCAGTCACTGCATCCCATTTCACTCAATCACTGCGTCTCCTTCACCACAGTCACTGCGTCCAATTTCCATCAGGTACTGCATCACATTTCCATCAGACACTACAGCTCATGTCACTCTGTCACTGCATCCCATTTCCCTCAGTCACTGCATCTCCTTCACCACAGTCACTGCATCCCATTTCACGCTGTCACTGCATCACATTTCACGCTGTCACTGCATCGCATTTCACCCTGTCACTGCATCGCATTTCACCCAGTCACTGCATCCCATTTCACTCAGTCACTGCATTTCCTTTCGCCGAGACACTGTATCCCATTTCCATCAGAAAATGCATCCCATTTCACTCAGTCACTACATTCAATTTCCTTCAGTCACTGCATCCCATTTCCATCAGTCACTGCATCACATTTCTGTCAATCATTGGATCCCATTTCACTCAGTGATGCGTCCCATTTCACTCAGTGGCTGCAACACATTTCACTCAGTGACTGCAACACATTTCACTCAGAGACTGCATCCCATTTCACTCAGAGACTGCATCCCATTTCACTCAGTCACTGCATCACGTTTCACACAGTCACTGCATCCCATTTCACTCAGTCACTGCATCCCATTTCCATCACTCACTGCATCCCATTTCCATCAGTCACTGGTTCCCGTATCTCACAGACGCTGCTTTCAATTTCTGACACTCACTGTATCCCATTTCCCATAGACACAGCGTCTCCCTTCCCTCAGACTCTGCATCTCATTTCAATCAGTGATTGCATCCTCCTTCCCACAAATACTGCATCCCATTTCGCTCAGTCACTGCATCTCATTTCCCTTGGTCACTGCATCCCATTTCCCTCAGTCACTGCATCTCATTTCCGTCAAACAAGGCATCTCATTTCACTCAGTCACTGCATCCCATTTCACTCAGTCACTGCATCCCATTTCACTCAGTCACTGTGTCCAATTTCCCTCAGTCACTGGATCCCATTTCAAAGAGTCACTGCATCCCATTTCACGCTGTCACTGCATCGCATTTCACGCTGTCACTGCATCGCATTTCACCCTGTCACTGCATTGCATTTCACGCAGTCACTGCATCCCATTTCACTCAGTCACTGCATTTCCTTTCCCCAAGACACTGCATCTCCTTTCGCCGAGACACTGCATCCCATTTCAATTAGACACTGCATCCCATTTCCCTCAGTCACTGCATCCCATTTCACTCAGTCACTACATTCAATTTCCTTCAGTCACTGCATCCCATTTCCATCAGTCACTGCATCACATTTCTGTCAATCACTGGATCCCATTTCACTCATTGATGCGTCCCATTTCACTCAGTGGCTGCAACACATTTCACTCAGAGACTGCATCCCATTTCACTCAGAGACTGCATCCCATTTCACTCAGAGACTGCATCCCATTTCACTCAGTCACTGCATCCCATTTCACTCAGTCACTGCATCCCAATTCTCTCAGTCACTGCATCACATTTCACTCAGTCACTGCATCACGTTTCACACAGTCACTGCATCCCATTTCCCTCAGTCACTGCATCTCCTTCACCACAGTCACTGAATCCCATTTCACGCTGTCACTGCATCGCATTTCACGCTGTCACTGCATCGCATTTCACCCTGTCACTGCATCGGATTTCACGCAGTCACTGCATCCCATTTCACTCAGTCACTGCATTTCCTTTCCCCGAGACAGCTCATCTCCTTTCGCCGAGACACTGCATCCCATTTCCATCAGAAAATGCATCCCATTTCACTCAGTCACTACATTCAATTTCCTTCAGTCACTGCATCCCATTTCCATCAGTCACTGCATCACATTTCTGTCAATCACTGGATCCCATTTCACTCAGTGATGCGTCCCATTTCACTCAGTGACTGCAACACATTTCACTCAGAGACTGCATCCCATTTCACTCAGAGACTGCATCCCATTTCACTCAGAGACTGCATCCCATTTCACTCAGAGACTGCATCCCATTTCACTCAGTCACTGCATCCCATTTCACTCAGTCACTGCATCCCAATTCTCTCAGTCACTGCATCACATTTCACTCAGTCACTGCATCAAATTGCACTCAGTCACTGCATCACGTTTCACACAGTCACTGCATCCCTTTTCACTCAGTCACTGCATCCCATTTCATTCAGTCACTGCATCCCATTTCCATCAGTCACTGGTTCCCGTATCTCACAGACGCTGCTATCAATTTCTGACACTCACTGTATCCCATTTCCCAAAGACACAGCATCTCCCTTCCCTCAGACTCTGCATCTCATTTCAATCAGTGATTGCATCCTACATCCCACAAATACTGCATCCCATTTCGCTCAGTCACTGCATCTCATTTCACTTGGTCACTGCATCCCATTTCCCTCAGTCACTGCATCACATTTCCCTCAGTCACTGCATCTCATTTCCGTCAAACAAGGCATCTCATTTCACTCAGTCACTGCAGTTGATGTCGCTCTGTCACTGCATCCAATTTCCATCATTCAGTGCATCTCATTTCACTCAGTCAGTGCATCTCATTTCCCTCAGACACTGCATCTCATTTCCCTCAGTCACTGCACCCCAAGCCCGCTCGGGCACTGCATCCCATTTCACACAGTCACTGCATCCCATTTCACACAATCAGTGCATCTCATTTCCCTCAGTCACTGCATCACATTTCCCTCAGTCACTGCATCCCATTTCCCTCAGTCACTGCATCCCATTTCCCTCAGTCACTGCATCCCATTTCCCTCAGTCACTGCATCCCATTTCACACAATCACTGCATCCCCTTTCACGCTGTCACTGCATCCCATTTCAGTCAGTCACTGCATCCCATTTCCCTCAGTCACTGGATCCCATTTCAAAGAGTCACTGCATCCCATTTCACGCTGTCACTGCATCGCATTTCACGCTGTCACTGCATCGCATTTCACCCTGTCACTGCATTGCATTTCACGCAGTCACTGCATCCCAATTCACGCAGTCACTGCATCCCATTTCCATCAGTCACTGCATCACATTTCTGTCAATCACTGGATCCCATTTCACTCATTGATGGGTCCCATTTCACTCAGTGGCTGCAACACATTTCACTCAGTGACTGCAACACATTTCACTCAGAGAATGCATCCCATTTCACTCGGAGACTGCATCACATTTCACTCAGTCACTGCATCCCATTTCACTCAGTCACTGCATCCCAATTCTCTCAGTCACTGCATCCCAATTCTCTCAGTCACTGCATCACGTTTCACACAGTCACTGCATCCCATTTCACTCAGTCACTGCATCTCCTTCACCACAGTCACTGCATTCCATTTCCATCAGTCACTGTTTCCCGTATCTCACAGGCGCTGCATTCAATTTCCCACACTCACTGCATCCCATTTCCCACAGTCACAGCATCTCCTTTCCCTCAGTCTCTGCATTGCATTTCACTCAGTCAATGCTTCCCATGTCCCTCAGTCACTGCATCCCATGTCCCTCAGTCACTGCATCCCATTTTCCTCAGTCACTGCATCTCATTTCACTCAGTCACTGCATCCCATTTCCCTCAGTCACTGCATCTCATTTCACTCAGGCACTGTATCCCATTTGCCTCACACACTGCACCCCAAGTCCGCTCGGGCACTGCATCCCCATGAACTCAGTCACTCCTTCCCAGTACCTCAGTCACTGCATCCCATTTCCATCAGGTACTGCATCATATTTCCATCAGACACTACAGCTCATGTCACTCTGTCACTGCATCCCATTTCCCTCAGTCACTGCATTCCATTTCCCTCAGTCACTGCATCTCCTTCACCACAGTCACTGCATCCCATTTCACGCAGTCACTGCATCACATTTCACTCAGTCACTGCATCATATTTTACTCAGTCAATGCATCCCATTTCACTCAGTCACTGCATCACAGTTCACTCAGTGATTGAATCACAGTACACTCAGTGAGTGCATTATATTTCACTCAGTGACGGAATCACATTTCACTCAGTGACTGAATCACATTTCACTGATTCACTGCGTCCCATTTCACGCAGTCACTGCATCACATTTCACTCAGTCAGTGCATCACATTTCACTCAGTCACTGCATCCCAATTCACTCAATCACTGCATCTCCTTCACCACAGTCACTGCGTCCAAATTCCATGAGTCACTGTTTGCTGTATCTCACAGACGCTGCATTCAATTTCCCATCCTCACTGCATCCCATTTCCCATCGTCACAGCATCACCTTTCCCTCAGTCTCAGCATCGCAATTCACTCAGTGACTGCATCCCATTTCCCTCAGTCACTGCATACCATTTCACTCAGTCACTGCATCCCATTTCACTCAGTCACTGCATCACGTTTCACACAGTCACTGCATCCCATTTCACTCAGTCACTGCATCTCCTTCACCACAGTCACTGCATTCCATTTCCATCAGTCACTGTTTCCCGTATCTCATAGGCGCTGCATTCAATTTCCCACACTCACTGCATCGCATTTCCCATAGTCAAAGCATCTCCTTTCCCTCAGTCTCTGCATTGCATTTCACTCAGTCAATGCTTCCCATGTCCCTCAGTCACTGCATCCCATGTCCCTCAGTCACTGCATCGCATTTCCCTCAGTCACTGATCTCATTTCACTCAGTCACTGCATCCCATTTCCCTCAGTCACAGCATCTCATTTCACTCAGGCACTGTATCCCATTTCCCTCACACACTGCACCCCAAGTCCGCTCGGGCACTGCATCCCCATGACCTCAGTCACTCCTTCCCAATACCTCAGTCACTGCATCCCATTTCCATCAGGTACTGCATCACATTTCCATCAGACACTACAGCTCATGTCACTCTATCACTGCATCCATTTCCCTCAGTCACTGCATCTCCTTCACCACAGTCACTGCATCCCATTTCACGCAGTCACTGCATCACATTTCACTCAGTCACTGCATCATATTTTACTCAGTCACTGCATCCCATTTCACTCAATCACTGCATCTCCTTCACCACAGTCACTGCGTCCAATTTCCATCAGTCACTGTTTGCTGTATCTCACAGACGCTGCATTCAATTTCCCACACTCACTGCATCCCATTTCACTCAGTCACTGCATCCCATTTCCATCAGTCACAGCATCCCATTTCCATCAGTCACTGGTTCCCGTATCTCACAGACGCTGCTTTCAATTTCTGACACTCACTGCATCCCATTTCGCTCAGTCACTGCATCTCATTTCACTTGGTCACTGCATCCCATTTCCCTCAGTCACTGCATCCCATTTCCGTCAAACAAGGCATCTCATTTCACTCAGTCACTGCAGTTCATGTCGCTCTGTCACTGCATCCAATTTCCATCATTCAGTGCATCTCATTTCACTCAGTCAGTGCATCTCATTTCCCTCAGACACTGCATCTCATTTCCCTCAGTCACTGCACCCCAAACCCGCTCGGGCACTGCATCCCATTTCACACAGTCACTGCATACCATTTCACACAATCAGTGCATCTCATTTCCCTCAGTCACTGCATCCCATTTCCTTCAGTCACGGCAACCCATTTCCCTGAGTCACTGCATCACATTTCCCTCAGTCACTGCATCCCATTTCACACAATCACTGCATCCCAATTCACTCAGTCACTGTATCGCATTTCCCACCGTCACTGCATCCCATTTCCATCAGTCACTCTGTCCCATTTCCATCAGTCATTGCAACCCATTTTCCCTCAGTCACTGCATCCCATTTCATACAATCAGTGCATCCCATTTCATTCAGTGACTGCATCACATTTCACTCAGTCACTGCATCCCATTTCACTTGGTCACTGCATCCCATTTCCCTCAGTCACTGCATCCCATTTCCATCAGTCACTGGTTCCTGCATCTCACAGACGCTGCTTTCAATTTCTGACACTCACTGTATCCCATTTCCCATAGACACAGCATCTCCCTTCCCTCAGACTCTGCATCTCATTTCAATCAGTGATTGCATCCTACTTCCCACAAATACTGCATCCCATTTCGCTCAGTCACTGCATCTCATTTCACTTGGTCACTGCATCCCATTTCCCTCAGTCACTGCATCCCATTTCCCTCAGTCACTGCATCTCATTTCCGTCAAACAAGGCATCTCATTTCACTCAGTCATGCAGTTCATGTTGCTCTGTCACTGCATCCAATTTCCATCATTCAGTGCATCTCATTTCACTCAGTCAGTGCATCTCATTTCCCTCAAACACTGCATCTCATTTCCCTCAGTCACTGCACCCCAAGCCCGCTCGGGCACTGAATCTCATTTCACACAGTCACTACATCCCATTTCACACAGTCACTGCATCCCATTTCACACAATCAGTGCATCTCATTTCCCTCAGTCACTGCATCCCATTTCCCTCAGTCACTGCACACCAAGCCCGCTCGGGCAGTGTTTCCCGATTAACTCAGTCACTCATTCCCAGTACCTCTGTCACTGCATCCCATGTCCCTCAGTCACTGCATCACATGTCCCTCAGTCACTGCATCCCATGTCCATCAGTCACTGCATCGCATTTCACTCAGTCACTGCATCGCATTTCACTCAGTCACTGCATCCCATTTCACGCAATCCACTGCATCCCATTTCCCTCAGTCACTGCATCCCAATTCCGTCAGGTCACTGCATCCCATTTCACTCAGTCAGTGCGTCCCTTTTCGGTCAGGCACTGTATCCCATTTCACTCAGTCACTGCGCCCCAAGCCCGCTCGGGCACTGAATCCCTATTAACTCAGAAACTCCTTCCCAGTACTTCCTTCACTGTAGCTCATGTCACTCTGTCACTGCATCCCATTTCCCTCAGTCACTGCATCCCATGTCCCTCAGTCACTGCATCCCATGTCCCTCAGTCACTGCATCCCATGTCCCTCAGTCACTGCATCCCATGTCCCACAGTCACTGCATCCCATTTCACTCAGTCACTGCATCCCATTTCACTCAGTCACTGCATCACATTTCTCTCAGTCACTGCATCACATTTCACTCAGTCACTGCATCACATTTCACTCAGTCACTGCATCACGTTTCACACAGTCACTGCATCCCATTTCACTCAGTCACTGCATCTCCTTCACCACAGTCACTGCATTCCATTTCCATCAGTCACTGTTTCCCGTATCTCATAGGCGCTGCATTCAATTTCCCACACTCACTGCATCGCATTTCCCATAGTCAAAGCATCTCCTTTCCCTCAGTCTCTGCATTGCATTTCACTCAGTCAATGCTTCCCATGTCCCTCAGTCACTGCATCCCATGTCCCTCAGTCACTGCATCCCATTTCCCTCAGTCACTGATCTCATTTCACTCAGTCACTGCATCCCATTTCCCTCAGTCACAGCATCTCATTTCACTCAGGCACTGTATCCCATTTCCCTCACACACTGCACCCCAAGTCCGCTCGGGCACTGCATCCCCATGACCTCAGTCACTCCTTCCCAATACCTCAGTCACTGCATCCCATTTCCATCAGGTACTGCATCACATTTCCATCAGACACTACAGCTCATGTCACTCTATCACTGCATCCATTTCCCTCAGTCACTGCATCTCCTTCACCACAGTCACTGCATCCCATTTCACGCAGTCACTGCATCACATTTCACTCAGTCACTGCATCATATTTTACTCAGTCACTGCATCCCATTTCACTCAATCACTGCATCTCCTTCACCACAGTCACTGCGTCCAATTTCCATCAGTCACTGTTTGCTGTATCTCACAGACGCTGCATTCAATTTCCCACACTCACTGCATCCCATTTCACTCAGTCACTGCATCCCATTTCCATCAGTCACAGCATCGCATTTCCATCAGTCACTGGTTCCCGTATCTCACAGACGCAGCTTTCAATTTCTGACACTCACTGCATCCCATTTCGCTCAGTCACTGCATCTCATTTCACTTGGTCACTGCATCCCATTTCCCTCAGTCACTGCATCCCATTTCCGTCAAACATGGCATCTCATTTCACTCAGTCACTGCAGTTCATGTCGCTCTGTCACTGCATCCAATTTCTATCATTCAGTGCATCTCATTTCACTCAGTCAGTGCATCTCATTTCCCTCAGACACGGCATCTCATTTCCCTCAGTCACTGCACCCCATTTCACTCAGTCACTGCATCCCATTTCACGCAGTCACTGCATCGCATTTCGCTCAGTCACTGCATCCCATTTTCCTCAGTCACTGCATGCCATTTCCCTCAGTCACTGAATCCCATTTCACTCAGTCACTGCATCCCATTTGCATCCGTCACTGCATCCCATTTCACTCTGTCACTGCATCCCCTTTCACTCTGTGAGTGCATCAGAGTTCACTCTGTCACTGCAGCACATTTCACGCAGTCACTGCATCCCATTTCACGCAGTCACTGCATCCCATTTCACGCAGTCACTGCATCGCATTTCACTCAATCACTGCATTCCATTTCACTCAGTCGCTGCATCCCATTTCACTCAGTCGCTGCATCCCATTTCACTCAGTCGCTGCATCCCCTTCACCACAGTCACTGCATCCCATTTCACGCAGTCACTGTTTCCCGGATCTCACAGACAGTGCATTCAATGCTTCTCATTTCACTCAGTCACTGCAGCTCATCTCGCTCTGTCACTGCATCCAATTTCCATCAGTCAGTGCATCACATTTCACTCAGTCACTGCATCGCATTTCACTCAGTCACTCCTTCCCAGTACCTCAGTCACTGCATCCCATTTTCTTCAGTCACTGCATCCCATTTCCATCAGTCACTGTTTCCCGTATCTCACAGACGTTGCATTCCATTTCCCACAGTCACAGCATCTCCTTGCCCTCAGTCTCATCATCTCATTTCACTCAGTGATTGCATCCTTCTTCCCACAAATACTGCACCCCATTTCCCTCAGTCACTGCTTTCCATTTCCCTCAGTCACTGCATCTCATTTCACTCGGACAGTGCATCCCATTTCCCTCAGTCACTGCATCCGATTTCACTCAGTCACTGCATCTCATTTTACACAGTCACTGCATCCCATTGCACTCAGTGATGCATCCCATTTCACTCAGCGACTGCATCCCATTTCACTCAGTGACTAAATCACATTTCACTCAGTCACTGCATCCGATTTCACTCAGTCACTGCATCCCATTTCCCTCAGTCACTGCATCCCATTTCAAGCAGTCACTGCATCACATGTCACTCAGTCACTGCATCCCATTTCCCTCAGTTACTGCATCGCATTTCACTCAGTCACTGCATTGCATTTCACTCAGTCACTGCATCCCATTTCACTCAGTGACTGAATCACATTTCACTCAGTCAGTGCATCCCATTTCCCTCAGTCACTGCATCCCAATTCCCTCAGTCACTGCATCCCAATTCCCTCAGTCACTGCATCCCATGTCCGTGTGTCACTGCATCCCATGTCCGTGTGTCACTGCATCCCATGTCCCTCAGTCACTGCATCTCATGTCCCTCAGTCAGTGCATCTCATGTCCCTCAGTCAGTGCATCCCATGTCCCTCAGTCAGTGCATCCCATGTCCCTCAGTCAGCGCATCCCATGTCCCTCAGTCAGTGCATCCCATTTCATTCAGTCAGTGTGTCCCTTTTCACTCAGGCACTGTATCCCATTTCCCTCAGTCACTGCACACCAAGCCCGCTCGGGCAGTGTTTCCCTATTGACTCAGTCACTCCTTCCCAGTACCTCTGTCACTGCATCACATTTCCATCAGACAGTGCATCCCATTTCCCTCAGTCAGTGCATCACATTTCCATCAGACACTGCAGCTCATGTCACTCTGTCACTGCATCCAATTTCCATCGGTCACTGCATCCCATTTCACCCAGTCCCTGCATCCCATTGCACTCAGTGATGCATCCCATTTCAAGCGGTCACTGCATCACATTTCACTCAGTCACTGCATCACATTTCACACAGTCACTGCATCCCATTTACTCAATCACTGCAACTCCTTCACCACAGTCACTGCATCACATTTCCATCAGTCACTGTTTCCTGTATCTCACAGACGATGCATTCAATTTCCCACACTCACTGCATCCCATTTCCCTCAGTCACCGCATCCCATTTCCCTCAGTCACTGCATCCGATTTCACTCAGTCACTGCATCTCATTTTACCCAGTCACTGCATCCCATTTCACTCAGCGACTGCATCCCATTTCACTCAGAGACTAAATCACATTTCACTCAGTCACTGCATCCCATTTCCCTCAGTCACTGCATCCCATTTCAAGCAGTCACTGCATCACATTTCACTCAGTCACTGCATCCCATTTCCCTCAGTCACTGCATCCCATTTCCCTCAGTTACTGCATCGCATTTCACTCAGTCACTGCATTGCATTTCACTCAGTCAGTGCATCCCATTTCACTCAGTGACTGAATCACATTTCACTCAGTTAGTGCATCCCATTTCCCTCAGTCACTGCATCCCAATTCCCTCAGTCACTGCATCCCATGTCCGTGTGTCACTGCATCCCATGTCCGTGTGTCACTGCATCCCATGTCCCTCAGTCACTGCATCTCATGTCCCTCAGTCAGTGCATCCCATGTCCCTCAGTCAGTGCATCCCATGTCCCTCAGTCACTGCATCCCATTTCATTCAGTCAGTGTGTCCCTTTTCACTCAGGCACTGTATCCCATTTCCCTCAGTCACTGCACACCAAGCCCGCTCGGGCAGTGTTTCCCTATTGACTCAGTCACTCCTTCCAGGTACCTCTGTCACTGCATCACATTTCCATCAGACAGGGCATCCCATTTCCCTCAGTCACTGCATCACATTTCCATCAGACACTGCAGCTCATGTCACTCTGTCACTGCATCCAATTTCCATCGGTCACTGCATCCCATTTCACCCAGTCCCTGCATCCCATTGCACTCAGTGATGCATCCCATTTCAAGCAGTCACTGCATCACATTTCACTCAGTCAATGCCTCACATTTCACTCAGTCACTGCATCACATTTCACGCAGTCACTGCATCACATTTCACTCAGTCACTGCATCATATTTGACTCAGTCACTGCATCCCATTTCACTCAATCACTGCATCTCCTTCACCACAGTCACTGCATCCCATTTCCATCACTCACTGCATCCCATTTCCATCAGTCACTGGTTCCCGTATCTCACAGACGCTGCTTTCAATTTCTGACAATCACTGTATCCCATTTCCCATAGACACAGCATCTCCCTTCCCTCAGACTCTGCATCTCATTTCAATCAGTGATTGCATCCTACTTCCCACAAATACTGCATCCCATTTCGCTCAGTCACTGCATCTCATTTCACTTGGTCACTGCATCCCATTTCCCTCAGTCACTGCATCTCATTTCCGTCAAACAAGGCATCTCATTTCACTCAGTCACTGCAGTTGATGTCGCTCTGTCACTGCATCCAATTTCCATCATTCAGTGCATCTCATTTCACTCAGTCAGTGCATCTCATTTCCCTCAGACACTGCATCTCATTTCCCTCAGACACTGCACCCCAAGCCCGCTCGGGCACTGCATCCCATTTCACACAGTCACTGCATCCCATTTCACACAATCAGTGCATCTCATTTCCCTCAGACACTGCACCCCAAGCCCGCTCGGGCACTGAATCCCATTTCACTCAGTCACTGCATCCCATTTGCATCCGTCACTGCATCCCATTTTCCTCTGTCACTGCATCCCATTTCACGCAGTCACTGGATCCCATTTCACGCAGTCACTGCATCCCATTTCAAGCAGTCACTGCATCGCATTTCACTCAATCACTGCATCCCATTTCACTCAATCACTGCATCCCATTTCACTCAGTCGCTGCATCCCATTTCACTCAGTCGCTGCATCCCCTTCACCACAGTCACTGCATCCCATTTCCATCAGTCACTGTTTCCCGTATCTCACAGACAGTGCATTCAATGCTTCTTACTTCACTCAGTCACTGCAGCTCATCTCGCTCTGTCACTGCATCCAATTTCCAACAGTCAGTGCATCTCATTTCACTCAGTCAGTGCATCGCATTTCACTCAGTCACTGCATCGCATTTCACTCAGTCACTGCATCGCATTTCACTCAGTCACTCCTTCCCAGTACCTCAGTCACTGCATCCCATTTTCTTCAGTCACTGCATCCCATTTCCGTCAGTCACTGTTTCCCGTATCTCACAGACGCTGCATTCAATTTCCCACTCACAGTGCATCCATCCCATTTCCCATAGTCACAGCATCTCCTTGCCCTCAGTCTCATCATCTCATTTCACTCAGTGATTGCATCCTTCTTCCCACAAATACTGCTCCCCACTTCCCTCAGTCACTGCTTCCCATTTCCCTCAGTCACTGCATCCGATTTCACACAGACACTGCATCCCATTTTACACAGTCACTGCATCCCATTGCACTCAGTGACGCATCCCATTTCACTCAGCGACTGCATCCCATTTCACTCAGTGAATAAATCACATTTCACTCAGTCACTGCATCCGATTTCACTCAGTCACTGCATCCCATTTCCCTCAGTCACTGCATCCCATTTCCCTCAGTTACTGCATCGCATTTCACTCAGTCACTGGATCCCATTTCACTCAGTGACTAAATCACATTTCACTCAGTCAGTGCATCACATTTCACTCAGTCACTGCATCTCCTTCACCACAGTCACTGCATTCCATTTCCATCAGTCACTGTTTCCCGTATCTCACGGGCGCTGCATTCAATTTCCCACGCTCACTGCATCCCATTTCCCATAGTCACAGCATCTCCTTTCCCTCAGACTTTGCATTGCATTTCACTCAGTCAATGCTTCCCATGTCCCTCAGTCACTGCATCCCATGTCCGTGTGTCACTGCATCCCATGTCCCTCAGTCACTGCATCTCATGTCCCTCAGTCAGTGCATCCCATGTCCCTCAGTCACTGCATCCCATTTCCATCAGTCACTGCATCACATTTCTGTCAATCACTGGATCCCATTTCACTCAGTGATGTGTCCCATTTCACTCAGTGACTGCAACACATTTCACTCAGTGACTGCAACACATTTCACTCAGAGACTGCATCACATTTCACTCAGTCACTGCATCCCATTTCACTCAGTCACTGCATCCCATTTCACTCAGTCACTGCATCCCAATTCTCAAAGTCACTGCATCACATTTCACTCAGTCACTGCATCACGTTTCACACAGTCACTGCATTCCATTTCACTCAGTCACTGCATCTCCTTCACCACAGTCACTGCAATCCATTTCCATCAGTCACTGTTTCCCGTATCTCACAGGCGCTGCATTCAATTTCCCACACTCACTGCATCCCATTTCCCATAGTCACAGCATCGCCTTTCACTCAGTCAATGCTTCCCATGTCCCTCAGTCACTGCATCCCATGTCCGTGTGTCACTGCATCCCATGTCCCTCAGTCACTGCATCCCATGTCCCTCAGTCACTGCATCTCATGTCCCTCAGTCACTGCATCTCATGTCCCTCAGTCACTGCATCCCAATTCTCTCAGTCACTGCATCCCATTTCTCTCAGTCAGTGCGTCCCTTTTCGTTCAGGCACTGTATCCCATTTCCCTCAGTCACTGCACACCAAGCCCGCTCGGGCAGTGTTTCCCTATTGACTCAGTCATTCCTTCCCAGTACCTCTGTCACTGCAGCTCATGTCACTCTGTCACTGCATCACATTTCCATCAGACAGTGCATCCCATTTCCCTCAGTCACTGCATCACATTTCCATCAGACACTGCAGCTCATGTCACTCTGTCACTGCATCCAATTTCCATAAGTCACTGCATCTCATTTAACTCAATCACTGAATCCCATTTCAGGCAGTCACTGCATCCCTATTCACACAGTCACTGCATCCCAGTTCACACAGCCACTGCATCCCATTTCACACAGCCACTGCATCCCATTTCACAGAGCCACTGCATCCCATTTCACTCAGTCACTGCATCCCATTTCACAGAGTCACTGCATCTCCTTTCCTTCAGTCACTGCGTCACATTTCACTCAGTGACTGCAACACATTTCACTCAGAGACTGTATCCCATTTCACTCAGTCACTGCATCCCATTTCCCTCAGTCACTGCATCCCATTTCCCACAGTCACTGCATCACATTTCCATCAGACACTGCATCTCATGTCACTCTGTGACTGCATCCAATTTCCATCAGTCACTGCATCCCCTTTCACCCACTCCCTGCATCCCATTGCACTCAGTGATGCATCCCAATTCAAGCAGTCACAGCATCACATTTCCATCAGTCACTGTTTCCCGTATCTCACAGACGATGCATTCAATTTCCCAAACTACTGCATCGCATTTTACTCAGTCACTGCATCCCATTCCCCTCAGTCACTGCATCCCATTCCCCTCAGTCACTGCACCCCAAGCCCGCTCGGGCACTGATTCCCTATTAACTCAGTCACTCCTTCCCAGTACCTCTGTCACTGCAGCTCATGTCACTCTGTCACTGCATCCCATGTCCCTCGATCACTGCAATACCATGTCCCTCTGTCACTGCATCCCATTTCACTCAGTGACTGAATCACATTTCACGCAGTCACTGCATCACATTTCAGTCAGTCACTGCATCCCAATTCACTCGATCACTGCATCTCCTTCACCACAGTCGCAGCATCCCATTTCCATCAGTCACTGGTTCCCGTATCTCACAGACGCTGCATTCAATTTCCGACACTCTCTGTATCCCATTTCCCAGAGACACAGCATCTCCTTTCCCACAGTCTCTGCATCTCATTTCAATCAGTGATTGCATCCTACTTCCCAAAAATAGTGCATCCCATTTCACTCAGACACTGCATCTCATTTCACTCGGTCACTGCATCCCATTTCCCTCAGTCACTGCATCCCATTTCCCTCAGTCACTGCATCCCATTTCCCTCAGTCACTGCATCCCATTTCCCTCAGTCACTGCATCTCATTTCCGTCAGTCACTGCATCATATTTCCATCAAACAATGCATCTCATTTCACTCAGTCACTGCAGCTCATGTCACTCAGTCACTGCAGCTCATGTCACTCTGTCACTGCATCCAATTTCCATCAGTCAGTGCATCTCATTTCACTCATTCCCTGCATCGCATTTCACCCACTGACTGAATCAAAGTTCACTCAGTGAGTGCATCCCATTTCCGTCAGGAACTGCATCCCATTTCCCTCGGTCACTGCATCCCATTTCACTCAGTCACTGCATCTCCTTCATCACAGTCACTGCATCCCATTTCCATCAGTCACTGTTTCCCATATCTCACAGACGCTGCATTCAATTTCCCACACTCACTGTATCCCATTTCCCATCGTCAGACCATCTCCTTACCCTCAGTCTCTGCATCTCATTTCACTCAGTGATTGCATCCCATTTCCCTCAGTCACTGCATCCCATTTCCCTCAGTCACTGCATACCATTTCCGTCAGTCACTGCATCCCATTGCCCTCAGTCACTGCATCCCAGGTCCCTCAGTCACTGCACCCCAAGCCCGCTCCGGCACTGCATCCCTATTAACTCACTCACTCCTTCCCAGTACCTCAGTCACTGCGTCACATTTCCATCAGACACTGCATCTCATTTCACTCAGTCACTGCAGCTCATGTCACTCTGTCACTGCATCCAATTTCCATCAGTCACTGCAACTCATTTCACTCATTCACTTCATCCCATTTCACACAGTCACTGCATCCCATTTCACTCAGTCAGTGCATCGCATTACTCACAGTCACTGCATCGCATTTCTCTCAGTCACTGCATCGCATTTCATTCAGTGATGCATCCCATTTCACTCAGTGATGCATCACATTTCACTCAGTGACTGAATCAAATTTCACTCAGTCACTGCATCCCATTTCACTCAGTCACTGGATCCATTTCAAGCAGTCACTGCATCCCCTTTCACGCTGTCACTGCATCCCATTTCACTCAGTCACTGCATCCCATTTCATTTAGTCAGTGTGTCCCTTTTCGTTCAGGCACTGTATCCCATTTCCCTCAGTCACTGCACACCAAGCCCGCTCGGGCAGTGTTTCCCTATTGACTCAGTCACTCCTTCCCAGTACCTCTGTCACTGCAGCTCATGTCACTCTGTCACTGCATCACATTTCCATCAGACAGTGCATCCCATTTCCCTCAGTCACTGCATCACATTTCCATCAGACACTGCAGCTCATGTCACTCTATCACTGCATCCAATTTCCATAAGTCACTGCATCTCATTTAACTCAATCACTGAATCCCATTTCAGGCAGTCACTGCATCCCTATTCACACAGTCACTGCATCCCAGTTCACACAGCCACTGCATCCCATTTCACACAGCCACTGCATCCCATTTCACAGAGCCACTGCATCCCATTTCACTCAGTCACTGCATCCCATTTCACTCAGTCACTGCATCCCATTTCACAGAGTCACTGCATCTCCTTTCCTTCAGTCACTGCGTCACATTTCACTCAGTGACTGCAACACATTTCACTCAGAGACTGTATCCCATTTCACTCAGTCACTGCATCCCATTTCCCTCAGTCACTGCATCCCATTTCCCACAGTCACTGCATCACATTTCCATCAGACACTGCATCTCATGTCACTCTGTCACTGCATCCAATTTCCATCAGTCACTGCATCCCCTTTCACCCACTCCCTGCATCCCATTGCACTCAGTGATGCATCCCAATTCAAGCAGTCACAGCATCACATTTCCATCAGTCACTGTTTCCCGTATCTCACAGACGATGCATTCAATTTCCCAAACTACTGCATCGCATTTTACTCAGTCACTGCATCCCATTTCACGCAGTCACTGCATCCCATTTCCCTCAGTCACTGCATCCCATGTCCGTGTGTCACTGCATCCCATGTCCCTCAGTCACTGCATCCCATTCCCCTCAGTCACTGCATCCCATTCCCCTCAGTCACTGCACCCCAAGCCCGCTCGGGCACTGATTCCCTATTAACTCAGTCACTCCTTCCCAGTACCTCTGTCACTGCAGCTCATGTCACTCTGTCACTGCATCCCATGTCCCTCGATCACTGCAATACCATGTCCCTCTGTCACTGCATCCCATTTCACTCAGTGACTGAATCACATTTCACTCAGTCACTGCATCACATTTCACGCAGTCACTGCATCACATTTCAGTCAGTCACTGCATCCCAATTCACTCCATCACTGCATCTCCTTCACCACAGTCGCAGCATCCCATTTCCATCAGTCACTGGTTCCCGTATCTCACAGACGCTGCATTCAATTTCCGACACTCTCTGTATCCCATTTCCCAGAGACACAGCATCTCCTTTCCCACAGTCTCTGCATCTCATTTCAATCAGTGATTGCATCCTACTTCCCAAAAATAGTGCATCCCATTTCACTCAGACACTGCATCTCATTTCACTCGGTCACTGCATCCCATTTCCCTCAGTCACTGCATCCCATTTCCCTCAGTCACTGCATCTCATTTCCGTCAGTCACTGCATCATATTTCCATCAAACAATGCATCTCATTTCACTCAGTCACTGCAGCTCATGTCACTCAGTCACTGCATCCAATTTCCATCAGTCAGTGCATCTCATTTCACTCATTCCCTGCATCGCATTTCACCCACTGACTGAATCAAAGTTCACTCAGTGAGTGCATCCCATTTCCGTCAGGAACTGCATCCCATTTCCCTCGGTCACTGCATCCCATTTCACTCAGTCACTGCATCTCCTTCATCACAGTCACTGCATCCCATTTCACTCAGTCACTGTTTCCCATATCTCACAGACGCTGCATTCAATTTCCCACACTCACTGTATCCCATTTCCCATCGTCAGACCATCTCCTTACCCTCAGTCTCTGCATCGCATTTCACTCAGTCACTGCATCCCATTTCCCTCAGTCACTGCATCCCATTTCACTCAGACACTGCATCTCATTTCACTCGGTCACTGCATCCCATTTCCCTCAGTCACTGCATCCCATTTCCCTCAGTCACTGCATCTCATTTCCGTCAGTCACTGCATCATATTTCCATCAAACAATGCATCTCATTTCACTCAGTCACTGCATCCCAGGTCCCTCAGTCACTGCACCCCAAGCCTGCTCGGGCACTGCATCCCTATTAACTCACTCACTCCTTCCCAGTACCTCAGTCACTGCGTCACATTTCCATCAGACACTGCATCTCATTTCACTCAGTCACTGCAGCTCATGTCACTCTGTCACTGCATCCAATTTCCATCAGTCACTGCATCTCATTTCACTCATTCACTTCATCCCATTTCACACAGTCACTGCATCCCATTTCACTCAGTCAGTGCATCGCATTACTCACAGTCACTGCATCGCATTTCTCTCAGTCACTGCATCGCATTTCATTCAGTGATGCATCCCATTTCACTCAGTGATGCATCACATTTCACTCAGTGACTGAATCAAATTTCACTCAGTCACTGCATCCCATTTCACTCAGTCACTGGATCCATTTCAAGCAGTCACTGCATCCCCTTTCACGCTGTCACTGCATCCCATTTCACTCAGTCTCTGCGTCCCATTTCACTCAGTCACTGCGTCCCATTTCACTCAGTCACTGTGTCCCATTTCCATCAGTCACTTGATCCCATTTCAAGGAGTCACTGCATCCCATTTCACGCTGTCACTGCATCGCATTTCACGCTGTCACTGCATCGCATTTCACCCTGTCACTGCATCGCATTTCACCCTGCCACTGCATCGCATTTCACCCTGTCACTGCATCGCATTTCACCCTGTCACTGCATCGCATTTCACCCTGTCACTGCATCGCATTTCACGCAGTCACTGCATCCCATTTCACTCAGTCACTGCATCCCATTTCACTCAGTCACTGCATTTCCTTTCCCCGTGACACTGCATCTCCTTACGCCGAGACACTGCATCCCATTTCCATTAGACACTGCATCCCATTTCCATCAGAAAATGCATCCCATTTCACTCAGTCACTACATTCAATTTCCTTCAGTCACTGCATCCCATTTCCATCAGTCACTGCAACACATTTCTGTCAATCACTGGATCCCATTTCACTCAGTGATGCGTCCCATTTCACTCAGTGACTAAATCACATTTCACTCAGAGACTGCATCCCATTTCACTCAGAGACTGCATCACATTTCACTCAGAGACTGCATCACATTTCACTCAGTCACTGCATCCCATTTCATTCAGTCACTGCACCCCAATTCTCAGTCACTGCATCACATTTCACTCAGTCACTGCATCACGTTTCACACAGTCACGGCATCCCATTTCACTCAGTCACTGCATCTCCTTCACCAAAGTCACTGCATTCCATTTCCATCAGTCACTGTTTCCCGTATCTCACAGGCGCTGCATTCAATTTCCCACACTCACTGCATCCCATTTCCCGTAGTCACAGCATCTCCTTTCCCTCAGTCTCTGCATTGCATTTCACTCAGTCAATGCTTCCCATGTCCCTCGGTCACTGCATCCCATTTCCCTCAGTCACTGCATCTCATTTCACTCAGTCACTGCATCTCATTTCACTCAGTCACTGCATCTCATTTCACTCAGTCACTGCATCTCATTTCACTCAGTCACTGCATCCCATTTCACTCAGTCACTGCATCCCATTTCACTCAGTCACTGCATCCCATTTCACTCAGTCACTGCATCCCATTTCACTCAGTCACTGCATCCCATTTCACACAGTCACTGCATCCCATTTCACACAATCAGTGCATCTCATTTCCCTCAGTCACTGCATCCCATTTCCCTCAGTCACTGCAACCCATTTCCCTCAGTCAATGTATCCCATTTGCGTCAGTCACTGCATCCCATTTGCATCAGTCACTGCATCCCATTTCACTCAATCACTGCATCCCATTTCCCTGAGTCACTGCATCACATTTCCCTCAGTCACTGCATCCCATTTCTCTCAGTCACTGCATCCCATTTCACACAATCACTGCATCCCATTTCACTCAGTCACTGCATCCCATTTCACTCAGTCACTGGATCCATTTCAAGCAGTCACTGCATCCCCTTTCACGCAGTCACTGCATCCCATTTCACTCAGTCACTGCATCCCATTTCACTCAGTCACTGCGTCCCATTTCACTCAGTCACTGCGTCCCATTTCACTCAGTCACTGCGTCCCATTTCACTCAGTCATTGCGTCCCATTTCCCTCAGTCACTGGATCCCATTTCAAGGAGTGACGGCATCGCATTTCGCGCTGTCACTGCATCGCATTTCGCGCTGTCACTGCATCGCATTTCGCGCTGTCACTGCATCGCATTTCGCGCTGTCACTGCATCGCATTTCGCGCTGTCACTGCATCCCATTTCACTCTGTCACTGCATTTCCTTTCCCCGAGACACTGCATCTCCTTTCGCCGAGACACTGCATCCCATTTCCATCAGAAAATGCATCCCTTTTCACTCAGTCACGACATTCAATTTCCTTCAGTCACTGCATCCCATTTCCCATAGTCACAGCATCTTCTTTCCCTCAGTCTCTGCATTGCATTTGACTCAGTCAATGCTTCCCATGTCCCTCAGTCACTGCATCCCATGTCCCTCAGTCACTGCATCCCATTTCCCTCAGTCCCTGCATCTCATTTCACTCAGTCACTGCATCCCATTTCCCTCAGTCACTGCATCTCATTTCACTCAGGCACTGTATCCCATTTGCCTCACACACTGCACCCCAAGTCCGCTCGGGCACTGCATCCCCATGAACTCAGTCACTCCTTCCCAGTACCTCAGTCACTGCATCCCATTTCCATCAGGTACTGCATCACATTTCCATCAGACACTACAGCTCATGTCACTCTGTCACTGCATCCCATTTCCCTCAGTCACTGCATACCATTTAGCTCAGTAACTGCATCCCATTTCCGTCAGTCACTGCATCCCATTTCCCTCAGTCACTGCATCCCATTTCACTCAGCCACTGCATCCCATTTCACTCAGCCACTGCATCCCATTTCACTCAGCCACTGCATCCCATTTCACTCAGCGACAGCATCACAGTTCACTCAGTGACTGAATCACAGTACACTCAGTGAGTGCATCATATTTCAATCAGTGACGGAATCACATATCACTCAGTGACTGAATCACATTTCACTGAGTCACTGCGTCGCATTTCACGCAGTCACAGCGTCGCATTTCACGCAGTCACTGCATCGCATTTCACGCAGTCACTGCATCGCATTTCACGCAGTCACTGCATCCCACTTCACTCAGTCAGTGCATCTCCTTCACCACAGTCACAGCATCCCATTTCCATCAGTCACTGGTTCCCGTATCTCACAGACGCTGCATTCAATTTCCGACACTCACCGTATCCCATTTCCCATAGACACAGCGTCTCCTTTCCCACAGTCTCTGCATCTCATTTCAATCAGTGATTGCATCCTACTTCCCAAAAATAGTGCATCCCATTTCACGCAGTCACTGCAGCTCATTTCAATCAGTGATTGCATACTACTTACCAAAAATACTGCATCCCATTTCCCTCAGTCACCGCATCCCATTTCCCTCAGTCACTGCATCCAATTTCCATCAGTCACTGCATCCCATTTCACCTAGTCACTGCATCCCATTGCACTCAGTGACTGCATCGCATTTCACTCTGTCACTGCATCCCATTTCCCTCAGTCACAGCATCCCAATTCCCTCAGGTCACTGCATCCCATGTCCGTGTGTCACTGCATCCCATGTCCGTGTGTCACTGCATCCCATGTCCCTCAGTTACTGCATCCCATGTCCCTAAGTCACTGCATCCCATGTCCCTCAGTCACTGCATCCCATTTCACTCAGACAGTGCGTCCCTTTTCGGTCAGGCACTGTATCCCATTTCCCTCAGTCACTGCACCCCAAGCCCGCGCGGGCACTGATTCCCTATTAACTCAGAAACTCCTTCCCAGTACCTCCTTCACTGCAGCTCATGTCACTCTGTCACTGCATCCCATTTCCTTCAGTCACTGCATCTCATTTCACTCAGTCACTGCATCCCATTTCACTCAGTCACTGCATCTCATTTCACTCAGTCACTGCGTCCCAATTCACTCAGTCACTGTGTCCCATTTCCCTCAGTCACTGGATCCCATTTCAAGGAGTCACTGAATCCCAACTCACGCTGTTAGTGCATCGCATTTCACGCTGTTACTGCATCGCATTTCACCTAGTCACTGCATCGCATTTCACGCAGTCACTGCATCCCATTTCACGCAATCACTGCATCCCATTTCCCTCAGTCACTGCATCCCAATTCCCTCAGGTCACTGCATCCCATGTCCGTGTGTCACTGCATCCCATGTCCCTCAGTCACTGCATCCCATGTCCCTAAGTCACTGCATCCCATGTCCCTCAGTCACTGCATCCCATGTCCCTCAGTCACTGCATCCCATTTCACTCAGTCAGTGCGTCCCTTTTCGGTCAGTCACTGTATCCCATTTGCCTCAGTCACTGCACCCCAAGACCGCGCGGGCACTGATTCCCTATTAACTCAGAAACTCCTTCCCAGTCCCTCCTTCAATGCAGCTCATGTCACTCTGTCACTGCATCCCATGTCCCTCAGTCACTGCATCCCATTTCCCACAGTCACTGCATCCCATTTCACTCAGTCACTGCATCTCATTTCACTCAGTCACTGCATCTCATTTCACTCAGTCACTGCATCTCATTTCACTCAGTCACTGCATCCCATTTCACTCAGCCACTGCATCCCATTTCACACAGCCACTGCATCACAGTTCACTCAGTGACTGAACCACAATACACTCAGTGAGTGCATCATATTTCACTCAGTGACGGAATCACATTTCACTGATTCACTGCGTCCCATTTCACGCAGTCACTGCATCCCATTTCATGCAGTCACTGCATCGCATTTCACGCAGTCACTGCATCGCATTTCACGCAGTCACTGCATCCCATTTCACTCAGTCACTGCATCACATTTCACTCAGTCACTGCATCACATTTCACTCAGTCACTGCATCACTTTTCACTCAGTCACTGCATCCCAATTCACTCAATCATTGCATCTCCTTCACCACAGTCACAGCATCCCATTTCCATCAGTCACTGGTTCCCGTATCTCACAGACGCTGCATTCAATTTCCGACACTCACTGTATCCCATTTCCCAAAGACACAGCGTCTCCTTTCCCACAGTCTCTGCATCTCATTTCAATCAGTGATTGCATCCTACTTCCCAAAAATACTGCATCCCATTTCGCTCAGTCACTGCATCTCATTTCACTCGGTCACTGCATCCCAATTCCCTCGGTCACTGCATCCCATTTCCCTCAGTCACTGCATCTCATTTCCGTCAGTTACTGCATCATATTTCCATCAAACAATGCATCTCATTTCACTCAGTCACTGCATCTCATTTCACTCATTCACTGCATCGCATTTCACTCATTCACTGCATCGCATTTCACTCATTCACTGCATCGCATTTCACTCATTCACTGCATCGCATTTCACTCATTCACTGCATCGCATTTCACTCAGTCACTGCATCACATTTCACTCAGTCACTGCATCCCATTTCCCTCAGTCACTGCATCCCATTTCCGTCAGTCACTGCATCTCATTTCACTCAGTCACTGCATCCCATTTGAAGCAGTCACTGCATCCCATTTCACGCAGTCACTGCACCGCATTTCACGCAGTCACTGCACCGCATTTCACGCAGACACCGCATCCCATTTCACTCAGTCACTGCATCCCATTTCACTCAATCACTGCATCTCCTTCACCACAGGCACTGCATCCCATTTTCATCACTCACTGTTTCCCGTATCTCACAGACGCTGCATTCAATTTCCCACACTCACTTCATCCCATTTCACTCAGTCACTACATCCCATTTCCATCAGTCACTGCATCCCATTTCCATCAGTCACTGGTTCCCATATCTCACAGACGCTGCTTTCAATTTCTGACACTCACTGTATCCCATTTCCCATAGACACAGCATCTCCCTTCCCTCAGTCTCTGCATCTCATTTCAATCAGTGATTGCATCCTACTTCCCACAAATACTGCATCCCATTTCGCTCAGTCACTGCATCTCATTTCACTTGGTCACTGCGTCCCATTTCCCTCAGTCACTGCATCCCATTTCGCTCAGTCACTGCATCTCATTTCCGTCAAACAAGGCATCTCATTTCACTCAGTCACTGCAGTTCATGTCGCTCTGTCACTGCAGCTAATTTCCATCATTCAGTGCATCTCATTTCACTCAGTCACTGCATCAAATTTCCCTCAGTCACTGCATCTCATTTCACTCAGGCACTGTATCCCACTTGCCTCACACACTGCACCCCAAGTCCGCTCGGGCACTGGATCCCCATGAACTCAGTCACTCCTTCCCAGTACCTCAGTCACTGCATCCCATTTCCATCAGGTACTGCATCACATTTCCATCAGACACTACAGCTCATGTCACTCTGTCACTGCATCCCATTTCCCTCAGTCACTGCATCCCATTTCCCT
Source organism: Stegostoma tigrinum (assembly GCF_030684315.1). NCBI lineage: Eukaryota > Metazoa > Chordata > Chondrichthyes > Orectolobiformes > Stegostomatidae > Stegostoma > Stegostoma tigrinum. The sequence goes on along the minus strand of NW_026728128.1, from coordinate 64,329 downwards.
GAGTCACTGCATCCCATTTCCCTCAGTCACTGCATCCCATTTCACTCAGTCACTGCATTCCATTTCCCTCAGTCACTGCATCTCCTTCACCACAGTCACTGCATCCCATTTCACGCAGTCACTGCATCACATTTCACTCAGTCACTGCATCATATTTTACTCAGTCACTGCATCATATTTTACTCAGTCACTGCATCCCATTTCACTCAGTCACTGCATCTCCTTCACCACAGTCACTGCGTCCAATTTCCATCAGTCACTGTTTGCTGTATCTCACAGACGCTGCATTCAATTTCCCATCATCACAGCATCACCTTTCCCTCAGTCTCTGCATCGCAATTCACTCAGTGATTGCATCCCATTTCTCTCAGTCACTGCATACCATTTAGCTCAGTAACTGCATCCCATTTCCGTCAGTCACTGCATCCCATTTCACTCAGCCACTGCATCGCATTTCACGCAGTCACTGCATCCCAATTCACGCAGTCAATGCATCCCAATTCACTCAGTCACTGCATCTCCTTCACCACAGTCACAGCATCCCTTTTCCATCAGTCACTGGTTCCCGTATCTCACAGACGCTGCATTCAATTTCCGACACTCACTGTATCCCATTTCCCATCGACACAGCATCTCCTTTCCCACAGTCTCTGCATCTCATTTCAATCAGTGATTGCATCCTACTTCCCAAAAATACTGCAACCCATTTCCCTCAGTCACCGCATCCCATTTCCCTCAGTCACTGCATCCCATTTCACCTAGTCACTGCATCCCATTGCACTCAGTGACTGCATCGCATTTGACTCAGTCACTGCATTCCATTTCACGCAATCACTGCATCCCATTTCCCTCAGTCACAGCATCCCTATTCCCTCAGGTCACTGCATCCCATGTCCGTGTGTCACAGCATCCCATGTCCGTGTGTCACTGCATCCCATGTCCCTCAGTCACTGCATCCCATGTCCCTAAGTCACTGCATCCCATGTCCCTCAGTCACTGCAACCCATTTCACTCAGTCAGTGCGTCCCTTTTCGGTCAGGCACGGTATCCCATTTCCCTCAGTCACTGCACCCCAAGCCCGCGCGGGCACTGATTCCCTACTAACTCAGAAACTCCTTCCCAGTACCTCCTTCAATGCAGCTCATGTCACTCTGTCACTGCATCCCATTTCCCTCAGTCACTGCATCCCATGTCCCTCAATCACTGCATCCCATGTCCCTCAGTCACTGCATCCCATTTCACTCAGTCACTGCATCTCATTTCACTCAGTCACTGCATCCCATTTCACTCAGCCACTGCATCCCATTTCACTCAGCCACTGCATCCCATTTCACTCAGTCACTGCATCACATTTCACTCAGTCACTGCATCACATTTCACTCAGTCACTGCATCTCATTTCCATCAAACAATGCATCTCATTTCACTCAGTCACTGCATCTCATTTCACTCAGTCACTGCATCTCATTTCACTCATTCACTGCATCCCATTTCACTCAGCCACTGCATCCCATTTCACTCAGCCACTGCATCCCATTTCACTCAGTCACTGCATCACATTTCACTCAGTGACTGAATCACATTTCACTGATTCACTGCGTCCCAATTCACTCAATCACTGCATCTCCTTCACCACAGTCACAGCATCCCATTTCCATCAGTCACTGGTACCCGTATCTCACAGACGCTGCATTCAATTTCCGACACTCACTGAATCCCATTTCCCAAAGACACAGCGTCTCCTTTCCCACAGTCTCTGCATCTCATTTCAATCAGTGATTGCATCCTACTTCCCAAAATTACTGCATCCCATTTCGCTCAGTCACTGCATCTCATTTCACTCGGTCACTGCATCCCAATTCCATCGGTCACTACATCACATTTCCCTCAGTCACTGCATCTCATTTCCGTCAGTTACTGCATCATATTTCCATCAAACAATGCATCTCATTTCACTCAGTCACTGCATCTCATTTCACTCAGTCACTGCATCCCATTTCCCTCAGTCACTGCATCCCATTTCACTCAGTCACTACATTCAATTTCCTTCAGTCACTGCATCCCATTTCCATCAGTCACTGCATCACATTTCTGTCAATCACTGGATCCCATTTCACTCAGTGATGCGTCCCATTTCACTCAGTGGCTGCAACACATTTCACTCAGTGACTGCAACACATTTCACTCAGAGACTGCATCCCATTTCACTCAGTCACTGCATCACATTTCACTCAGTCACTGCATCACATTTCACTCAGTCACTGCATCATGTTTCACACAGTCACTGCATCCCATTTCACTCAGTCACTGCATCTCCTTCACCACAGTCACTGCATTCCATTTCCATCAGTCACTGTTTCCCGTATCTCACAGGCGCTCCATTCAATTTCCCACACTCACTGCATCCCATTTCCCATAGTCACAGCATCTCCTTTCCCTCAGTCTCTGCATTACATTTCACTCAGTCAATGCTTCCCATGTCCCTCAGTCACTGCATCCCATGTCCCTCAGTCACTGCATCCCATTTCCCTCAGTCACTGCATCCCATTTCCCTCAGTCACTGCATCCCATTTCCCTCAGTCACTGCATCTCATTTCACTCAGGCACTGTATCCCACTTGCCTCACACACTGCACCCCAAGTCCGCTCGGGCACTGCATCCCCATGAACTCAGTCACTCCTTCCCAGTACCTCAGTCACTGCATCCCATTTCCATCAGGTACTGCATCACATTTCCATCAGACACTACAGCTCATGTCACTCTGTCACTGCATCCCATTTCCCTCAGTCACTGCATCCCATTTCCCTGAGTCACTGCATCCCATTTCCCTCAGTCACTGCATCCCATTTCACTCAGTCACTGCATTCCATTTCCCTCAGTCACTGCATCTCCTTCACCACAGTCACTGCATCCCATTTCACGCAGTCACTGCATCACATTTCACTCAGTCACTGCATCATATTTTACTCAGTCACTGCATCATATTTTACTCAGTCACTGCATCCCATTTCACTCAGTCACTGCATCTCCTTCACCACAGTCACTGCGTCCAATTTCCATCAGTCACTGTTTGCTGTATCTCACAGACGCTGCATTCAATTTCCCATCATCACAGCATCACCTTTCCCTCAGTCTCTGCATCGCAATTCACTCAGTGATTGCATCCCATTTCTCTCAGTCACTGCATACCATTTAGCTCAGTAACTGCATCCCATTTCCGTCAGTCACTGCATCCCATTTCACTCAGCCACTGCATCGCATTTCACGCAGTCACTGCATCCCAATTCACGCAGTCAATGCATCCCAATTCACTCAGTCACTGCATCTCCTTCACCACAGTCACAGCATCCCTTTTCCATCAGTCACTGGTTCCCGTATCTCACAGACGCTGCATTCAATTTCCGACACTCACTGTATCCCATTTCCCATCGACACAGCATCTCCTTTCCCACAGTCTCTGCATCTCATTTCAATCAGTGATTGCATCCTACTTCCCAAAAATACTGCAACCCATTTCCCTCAGTCACCGCATCCCATTTCCCTCAGTCACTGCATCCCATTTCACCTAGTCACTGCATCCCATTGCACTCAGTGACTGCATCGCATTTGACTCAGTCACTGCATTCCATTTCACGCAATCACTGCATCCCATTTCCCTCAGTCACAGCATCCCTATTCCCTCAGGTCACTGCATCCCATGTCCGTGTGTCACAGCATCCCATGTCCGTGTGTCACTGCATCCCATGTCCCTCAGTCACTGCATCCCATGTCCCTAAGTCACTGCATCCCATGTCCCTCAGTCACTGCAACCCATTTCACTCAGTCAGTGCGTCCCTTTTCGGTCAGGCACGGTATCCCATTTCCCTCAGTCACTGCACCCCAAGCCCGCGCGGGCACTGATTCCCTACTAACTCAGAAACTCCTTCCCAGTACCTCCTTCAATGCAGCTCATGTCACTCTGTCACTGCATCCCATTTCCCTCAGTCACTGCATCCCATGTCCCTCAATCACTGCATCCCATGTCCCTCAGTCACTGCATCCCATTTCACTCAGTCACTGCATCTCATTTCACTCAGTCACTGCATCCCATTTCACTCAGCCACTGCATCCCATTTCACTCAGCCACTGCATCCCATTTCACTCAGCCACTGCATCCCATTTCACTCAGTCACTGCATCACATTTCACTCAGTCACTGCATCTCATTTCCGTCAGTTACTGCATCATATTTCCATCAAACAATGCATCTCATTTCACTCAGTCACTGCATCTCATTTCACTCAGTCACTGCATCTCATTTCACTCATTCACTGCATCCCATTTCACTCAGCCACTGCATCCCATTTCACTCAGCCACTGCATCCCATTTCACTCAGTCACTGCATCACATTTCACTCAGTGACTGAATCACATTTCACTGATTCACTGCGTCCCAATTCACTCAATCACTGCATCTCCTTCACCACAGTCACAGCATCCCATTTCCATCAGTCACTGGTACCCGTATCTCACAGACGCTGCATTCAATTTCCGACACTCACTGAATCCCATTTCCCAAAGACACAGCGTCTCCTTTCCCACAGTCTCTGCATCTCATTTCAATCAGTGATTGCATCCTACTTCCCAAAATTACTGCATCCCATTTCGCTCAGTCACTGCATCTCATTTCACTCGGTCACTGCATCCCAATTCCATCGGTCACTACATCACATTTCCCTCAGTCACTGCATCTCATTTCCGTCAGTTACTGCATCATATTTCCATCAAACAATGCATCTCATTTCACTCAGTCACTGCATCTCATTTCACTCAGTCACTGCATCTCATTTCACTCATTCACTGCATCGCATTTCACTCAGTCACTGCATCCCATTTCCCTCAGTCACTGCATCCCATTTCACTCAGTCACTACATTCAATTTCCTTCAGTCACTGCATCCCATTTCCATCAGTCACTGCATCACATTTCTGTCAATCACTGGATCCCATTTCACTCAGTGATGCGTCCCATTTCACTCAGTGGCTGCAACACATTTCACTCAGTGACTGCAACACATTTCACTCAGAGACTGCATCCCATTTCACTCAGTCACTGCATCACATTTCACTCAGTCACTGCATCACATTTCACTCAGTCACTGCATCATGTTTCACACAGTCACTGCATCCCATTTCACTCAGTCACTGCATCTCCTTCACCACAGTCACTGCATTCCATTTCCATCAGTCACTGTTTCCCGTATCTCACAGGCGCTGCATTCAATTTCCCACACTCACTGCATCCCATTTCCCATAGTCACAGCATCTCCTTTCCCTCAGTCTCTGCATTACATTTCACTCAGTCAATGCTTCCCATGTCCCTCAGTCACTGCATCCCATGTCCCTCAGTCACTGCATCCCATTTCCCTCAGTCACTGCATCTCATTTCACTCAGTCACTGCATCTCATTTCACTCAGTCACTGCATCCCATTTCCCTCAGTCACTGCATCTCATTTCACTCAGGCACTGTATCCCACTTGCCTCACACACTGCACCCCAAGTCCGCTCGGGCACTGCATCCCCATGAACTCAGTCACTCCTTCCCAGTACCTCAGTCACTGCATCCCATTTCCATCAGGTACTGCATCACATTTCCATCAGACACTGCAGCTCATGTCACTCTGTCACTGCATCCCATTTCCCTCAGTCACTGCATCCCATTTCACTCAGTCACTGCATTCCATTTCCCTCAGTCACTGCATCTCCTTCACCACAGTCACTGCATCCCATTTCCCTCAGTCACTGCATCCCATTTCACTCAGTCACTGCATCCCATTTCACTCAATCACTGCATCTCCTTCACCACAGTCACTGCGTCCAATTTCCATCAGTCACTGTTTGCTGTATCTCACAGACGCTGCATTCAATTTCCCACCCTCACTGCATCCCATTTCCCATCGTCACAGCATCACCTTTCCCTCAGTCTCTGCATCGCAATTCACTCAGTGATTGCATCCCATTTCCCTCAGTCACTGCATACCATTTAGCTCAGTAACTGCATCCCATTTCCGTCAGTCACTGCATCCCATTTCCCTCAGTCACTGCATCCCATTTCACTCAGCCACTGCATCCCATTTCACTCAGCGACAGCATCACAGTTCACTCAGTGACTGAATCACAGTACACTCAGTGAGTGCATCATATTTCACTCAGTGACGAAATCACATTTCACTCAGCGACTGAATCACATTTCACTGAGTCACTGCGTCGCATTTCACGTAGTCACTGCATCGCATTTCACGCAGTCACTGCATCGCATTTCACGCAGTCACTGCAACTCCTTCACGACAGTCACAGCATCCTATTTCCATCAGTCACTGGTTCCCGTATCTCACAGACGCTGCATTCAATTTCCGACACTCACTGTATCCCATTTCCCATAGACACAGCATCTCCTTTCCCACAGTCTCTGCATCTCATTTCAATCAGTGATTGCATCCTACTTCCCAAAAATACTGCATCCCATTTCCCTCAGTCACCGCATCCCATTTCCCTCAGTCACTGCATCCCATTTCACCTAGTCACTGCATCCCATTGCACTCGGTCACTGCATCCCAATTCCCACGGTCACTGCATCCCATGTCCCTCAATCACTGCATCCCATGTCCCTCAGTCACTGCATCCCATTTCACTCAGTCACTGCATCCCATTTCACTCAGCCACTGCATCCCATTTCACTCAGCCACTGCATCCCATTTCACTCAGTCACTGCATCACAGTTCACTCAGTGACTGAATCACAGTACACTCAGTGAGTGCATCATATTTCACTCAGTGACGGAATCACATTTCACTCAGTGACTGAATCACATTTCACTGATTCACTGCATCCCATTTCCCTCAGTCACTGCATCCCATTTCCCTGAGTCACTGCATCCCATTTCCCTCAGTCACTGCATCCCATTTCACTCAGTCACTGCATTCCATTTCCCTCAGTCACTGCATCTCCTTCACCACAGTCACTGCATCCCATTTCACGCAGTCACTGCATCACATTTCACTCAGTCACTGCATCATATTTTACTCAGTCACTGCATCATATTTTACTCAGTCACTGCATCCCATTTCACTCAGTCACTGCATCTCCTTCACCACAGTCACTGCGTCCAATTTCCATCAGTCACTGTTTGCTGTATCTCACAGACGCTGCATTCAATTTCCCATCATCACAGCATCACCTTTCCCTCAGTCTCTGCATCGCAATTCACTCAGTGATTGCATCCCATTTCTCTCAGTCACTGCATACCATTTAGCTCAGTAACTGCATCCCATTTCCGTCAGTCACTGCATCCCATTTCACTCAGCCACTGCATCGCATTTCACGCAGTCACTGCATCCCAATTCACGCAGTCAATGCATCCCAATTCACTCAGTCACTGCATCTCCTTCACCACAGTCACAGCATCCCTTTTCCATCAGTCACTGGTTCCCGTATCTCACAGACGCTGCATTCAATTTCCGACACTCACTGTATCCCATTTCCCATCGACACAGCATCTCCTTTCCCACAGTCTCTGCATCTCATTTCAATCAGTGATTGCATCCTACTTCCCAAAAATACTGCAACCCATTTCCCTCAGTCACCGCATCCCATTTCCCTCAGTCACTGCATCCCATTTCACCTAGTCACTGCATCCCATTGCACTCAGTGACTGCATCGCATTTGACTCAGTCACTGCATTCCATTTCACGCAATCACTGCATCCCATTTCCCTCAGTCACAGCATCCCTATTCCCTCAGGTCACTGCATCCCATGTCCGTGTGTCACAGCATCCCATGTCCGTGTGTCACTGCATCCCATGTCCCTCAGTCACTGCATCCCATGTCCCTAAGTCACTGCATCCCATGTCCCTCAGTCACTGCAACCCATTTCACTCAGTCAGTGCGTCCCTTTTCGGTCAGGCACGGTATCCCATTTCCCTCAGTCACTGCACCCCAAGCCCGCGCGGGCACTGATTCCCTACTAACTCAGAAACTCCTTCCCAGTACCTCCTTCAATGCAGCTCATGTCACTCTGTCACTGCATCCCATTTCCCTCAGTCACTGCATCCCATGTCCCTCAATCACTGCATCCCATGTCCCTCAGTCACTGCATCCCATTTCACTCAGTCACTGCATCTCATTTCACTCAGTCACTGCATCCCATTTCACTCAGCCACTGCATCCCATTTCACTCAGCCACTGCATCCCATTTCACTCAGTCACTGCATCACATTTCACTCAGTCACTGCATCTCATTTCCGTCAGTTACTGCATCATATTTCCATCAAACAATGCATCTCATTTCACTCAGTCACTGCATCTCATTTCACTCAGTCACTGCATCTCATTTCACTCATTCACTGCATCCCATTTCACTCAGCCACTGCATCCCATTTCACTCAGCCACTGCATCCCATTTCACTCAGTCACTGCATCACATTTCACTCAGTGACTGAATCACATTTCACTGATTCACTGCGTCCCAATTCACTCAATCACTGCATCTCCTTCACCACAGTCACAGCATCCCATTTCCATCAGTCACTGGTACCCGTATCTCACAGACGCTGCATTCAATTTCCGACACTCACTGAATCCCATTTCCCAAAGACACAGCGTCTCCTTTCCCACAGTCTCTGCATCTCATTTCAATCAGTGATTGCATCCTACTTCCCAAAATTACTGCATCCCATTTCGCTCAGTCACTGCATCTCATTTCACTCGGTCACTGCATCCCAATTCCATCGGTCACTACATCACATTTCCCTCAGTCACTGCATCTCATTTCCGTCAGTTACTGCATCATATTTCCATCAAACAATGCATCTCATTTCACTCAGTCACTGCATCTCATTTCACTCAGTCACTGCATCTCATTTCACTCAGTCACTGCATCTCATTTCACTCATTCACTGCATCGCATTTCACTCAGTCACTGCATCCCATTTCCCTCAGTCACTGCATCCCATTTCACTCAGTCACTACATTCAATTTCCTTCAGTCACTGCATCCCATTTCCATCAGTCACTGCATCACATTTCTGTCAATCACTGGATCCCATTTCACTCAGTGATGCGTCCCATTTCACTCAGTGGCTGCAACACATTTCACTCAGTGACTGCAACACATTTCACTCAGAGACTGCATCCCATTTCACTCAGTCACTGCATCACATTTCACTCAGTCACTGCATCACATTTCACTCAGTCACTGCATCATGTTTCACACAGTCACTGCATCCCATTTCACTCAGTCACTGCATCTCCTTCACCACAGTCACTGCATTCCATTTCCATCAGTCACTGTTTCCCGTATCTCACAGGCGCTGCATTCAATTTCCCACACTCACTGCATCCCATTTCCCATAGTCACAGCATCTCCTTTCCCTCAGTCTCTGCATTACATTTCACTCAGTCAATGCTTCCCATGTCCCTCAGTCACTGCATCCCATGTCCCTCAGTCACTGCATCCCATTTCCCTCAGTCACTGCATCTCATTTCACTCAGTCACTGCATCTCATTTCACTCAGTCACTGCATCCCATTTCCCTCAGTCACTGCATCTCATTTCACTCAGGCACTGTATCCCACTTGCCTCACACACTGCACCCCAAGTCCGCTCGGGCACTGCATCCCCATGAACTCAGTCACTCCTTCCCAGTACCTCAGTCACTGCATCCCATTTCCATCAGGTACTGCATCACATTTCCATCAGACACTGCAGCTCATGTCACTCTGTCACTGCATCCCATTTCCCTCAGTCACTGCATCCCATTTCACTCAGTCACTGCATTCCATTTCCCTCAGTCACTGCATCTCCTTCACCACAGTCACTGCATCCCATTTCCCTCAGTCACTGCATCCCATTTCACTCAGTCACTGCATCCCATTTCACTCAATCACTGCATCTCCTTCACCACAGTCACTGCGTCCAATTTCCATCAGTCACTGTTTGCTGTATCTCACAGACGCTGCATTCAATTTCCCACCCTCACTGCATCCCATTTCCCATCGTCACAGCATCACCTTTCCCTCAGTCTCTGCATCGCAATTCACTCAGTGATTGCATCCCATTTCCCTCAGTCACTGCATACCATTTAGCTCAGTAACTGCATCCCATTTCCGTCAGTCACTGCATCCCATTTCCCTCAGTCACTGCATCCCATTTCACTCAGCCACTGCATCCCATTTCACTCAGCGACAGCATCACAGTTCACTCAGTGACTGAATCACAGTACACTCAGTGAGTGCATCATATTTCACTCAGTGACGAAATCACATTTCACTCAGCGACTGAATCACATTTCACTGAGTCACTGCGTCGCATTTCACGTAGTCACTGCATCGCATTTCACGCAGTCACTGCATCGCATTTCACGCAGTCACTGCAACTCCTTCACGACAGTCACAGCATCCTATTTCCATCAGTCACTGGTTCCCGTATCTCACAGACGCTGCATTCAATTTCCGACACTCACTGTATCCCATTTCCCATAGACACAGCATCTCCTTTCCCACAGTCTCTGCATCTCATTTCAATCAGTGATTGCATCCTACTTCCCAAAAATACTGCATCCCATTTCCCTCAGTCACCGCATCCCATTTCCCTCAGTCACTGCATCCCATTTCACCTAGTCACTGCATCCCATTGCACTCGGTCACTGCATCCCAATTCCCACGGTCACTGCATCCCATGTCCCTCAATCACTGCATCCCATGTCCCTCAGTCACTGCATCCCATTTCACTCAGTCACTGCATCCCATTTCACTCAGCCACTGCATCCCATTTCACTCAGCCACTGCATCCCATTTCACTCAGTCACTGCATCACAGTTCACTCAGTGACTGAATCACAGTACACTCAGTGAGTGCATCATATTTCACTCAGTGACGGAATCACATTTCACTCAGTGACTGAATCACATTTCACTGATTCACTGCGTCCCAATTCACTCAATCACTGCATCTCCTTCACCACAGTCACAGCATCCCATTTCCATCAGTCACTGGTTCCCGTATCTCACAGACGCTGCATTCAATTTCCGACACTCACTGAATCCCATTTCCCAAAGACACAGCGTCTCCTTTCCCACAGTCTCTGCATCTCATTTCAATCAGTGATTGCATCCGACTTCCCAAAAATACTGCATCCCATTTCGCTCAGTCACTGCATCTCATTTCACTCGGTCACTGCATCCCAATTCCATCGGTCACTACATCACATTTCCCTCAGTCACTGCATCTCATTTCCGTCAGTTACTGCATCATATTTCCATCAAACAATGCATCTCATTTCACTCAGTCACTGCATCTCATTTCACTCAGTCACTGCATCTCATTTCACTCATTCACTGCATCGCATTTCACTCAGTCACTGCATCACATTTCACTCAGTCACTGCATCACATTTCACTCAGTCACTGCATCCCATTTCCCTCAGTCACTGCATCCCATTTCCCTCAGTCACTGCATCCCATTTCCCTCAGTCACTACATTCAATTTCCTTCAGTCACTGCATCCCATTTCCATCAGTCACTGCATCACATTTCTGTCAATCACTGGATCCCATTTCACTCAGTGATGCGTCCCATTTCACTCAGTGGCTGCAACACATTTCACTCAGTGACTGCAACACATTTCACTCAGAGACTGCATCCCATTTCACTCAGTCACTGCATCACATTTCACTCAGTCACTGCATCACGTTTCACACAGTCACTGCATCCCATTTCACTCAGTCACTGCATCTCCTTCACCACAGTCACTGCATTCCATTTCCATCAGTCACTGTTTCCCGTATCTCACAGGCGCTGCATTCAATTTCCCACACTCACTGCATCCCATTTCCCATCGACACAGCATCTCCTTTCCCACAGTCTCTGCATCTCATTTCAATCAGTGATTGCATCCTACTTCCCAAAAATACTGCAACCCATTTCCCTCAGTCACCGCATCCCATTTCCCTCAGTCACTGCATCCCATTGCACTCAGTGATGCATCCCATTGCACTCAGTGACTGCATCGCATTTGACTCAGTCACTGCATTCCATTTCACGCAATCACTGCATCCCATTTCCCTCAGTCACAGCATCCCTATTCCCTCAGGTCACTGCATCCCATGTCCGTGTGTCACAGCATCCCATGTCCGTGTGTCACTGCATCCCATGTCCCTCAGTCACTGCATCCCATGTCCCTAAGTCACTGCATCCCATGTCCCTCAGTCACTGCAACCCATTTCACTCAGTCAGTGCGTCCCTTTTCGGTCAGGCACTGTATCCCATTTCCCTCAGTCACTGCACCCCAAGCCCGCGCGGGCACTGATTCCCTACTAACTCAGAAACTCCTTCCCAGTACCTCCTTCAATGCAGCTCATGTCACTCTGTCACTGCATCCCATTTCCCTCAGTCACTGCATCCCATGTCCCTCAATCACTGCATCCCATGTCCCTCAGTCACTGCATCCCATTTCACTCAGTCACTGCATCTCATTTCACTCAGTCACTGCATCCCATTTCACTCAGCCACTGCATCCCATTTCACTCAGCCACTGCATTCCATTTCACTCAGTCACTGCATCACATTTCACTCAGTGACTGAATCAAATTTCACTGATTCACTGCGTCCCAATTCACTCAATCACTGCATCTCCTTCACCACAGTCACAGCATCCCATTTCCATCAGTCACTGGTACCCGTATCTCACAGACGCTGCATTCAATTTCCGACACTCACTGAATCCCATTTCCCAAAGACACAGCGTCTCCTTTCCCACAGTCTCTGCATCTCATTTCAATCAGTGATTGCATCCTACTTCCCAAAATTACTGCATCCCATTTCGCTCAGTCACTGCATCTCATTTCACTCGGTCACTGCATCCCAATTCCATCGGTCACTACATCACATTTCCCTCAGTCACTGCATCTCATTTCCGTCAGTTACTGCATCATATTTCCATCAAACAATGCATCTCATTTCACTCAGTCACTGCATCTCATTTCACTCAGTCACTGCATCTCATTTCACTCATTCACTGCATCGCATTTCACTCAGTCACTGCATCACATTTCACTCAGTCACTGCATCACATTTCACTCAGTCACTGCATCACATTTCACTCAGTCACTGCATCCCATTTCCCTCAGTCACTGCATCCCATTTCACTCAGTCACTACATTCAATTTCCTTCAGTCACTGCATCCCATTTCCATCAGTCACTGCATCACATTTCTGTCAATCACTGGATCCCATTTCACTCAGTGATGCGTCCCATTTCACTCAGTGGCTGCAACACATTTCACTCAGTGACTGCAACACATTTCACTCAGAGACTGCATCCCATTTCACTCAGTGACTGCATCCCATTTCACTCAGTCACTGCATCACATTTCACTCAGTCACTGCATCACATTTCACTCAGTCACTGCATCATGTTTCACACAGTCACTGCATCCCATTTCACTCAGTCACTGCATCTCCTTCACCACAGTCACTGCATTCCATTTCCATCAGTCACTGTTTCCCGTATCTCACAGGCGCTGCATTCAATTTCCCACACTCACTGCATCCCATTTCCCATAGTCACAGCATCTCCTTTCCCTCAGTCTCTGCATTACATTTCACTCAGTCAATGCTTCCCATGTCCCTCAGTCACTGCATCCCATGTCCCTCAGTCACTGCATCCCATTTCCCTCAGTCACTGCATCTCATTTCACTCAGTCACTGCATCCCATTTCCCTCAGTCACTGCATCTCATTTCACTCAGGCACTGTATCCCACTTGCCTCACACACTGCACCCCAAGTCCGCTCGGGCACTGCATCCCCATGAACTCAGTCACTCCTTCCCAGTACCTCAGTCACTGCATCCCATTTCCATGGGGTACTGCATCACATTTCCATCAGACACTACAGCTCATGTCACTCTGTCACTGCATCCCATTTCCCTCAGTCACTGCATCCCATTTCACTCAGTCACTGCATTCCATTTCCCTCAGTCACTGCATCTCCTTCACCACAGTCACTGCATCCCATTTCACGCAGTCACTGCATCACATTTCACTCAGTCACTGCATCATATTTTACTCAGTCACTGCATCCCATTTCACTCAATCACTGCATCTCCTTCACCACAGTCACTGCGTCCAATTTCCATCAGTCACTGTTTGCTGTATCTCACAGACGCTGCATTCAATTTCCCACCCTCACTGCATCCCATTTCCCATCGTCACAGCATCACCTTTCCCTCAGTCTCTGCATCGCAATTCACTCAGTGATTGCATCCCATTTCCCTCAGTCACTGCATACCATTTAGCTCAGTAACTGCATCCCATTTCCGTCAGTCACTGCATCCCATTTCCCTCAGTCACTGCATCCCATTTCACTCAGCCACTGCATCCCATTTCACTCAGCGACAGCATCACAGTTCACTCAGTGACTGAATCACAGTACACTCAGTGAGTGCATCATATTTCACTCAGTGACGAAATCACATTTCACTCAGCGACTGAATCACATTTCACTGAGTCACTGCGTCGCATTTCACGCAGTCACTGCATCGCATTTCACGCAGTCACTGCATCGCATTTCACGCAGTCACTGCATCGCATTTCACGCAGTCACTGCAACTCCTTCACGACAGTCACAGCATCCCATTTCCCTCAGTCACTGCATCCAATTTCCCTCAGTCACTGCATCCCATTTCACCTAGTCACTGCATCCCATTGCACTCGGTCACTGCATCCCAATTCCCACGGTCACTGCATCCCATGTCCCTCAATCACTGCATCCCATGTCCCTCAGTCACTGCATCCCATTTCACTCAGCCACTGCATCCCATTTCACTCAGCCACTGCATCCCATTTCACTCAGTCACTGCATCACAGTTCACTCAGTGACTGAATCACAGTACACTCAGTGAGTGCATCATATTTCACTCAGTGACGGAATCACATTTCACTCAGTGACTGAATCACATTTCACTGATTCACTGCGTCCCAATTCACTCAATCACTGCATCTCCTTCACCACAGTCACAGCATCCCATTTCCATCAGTCACTGGTTCCCGTATCTCACAGACGCTGCATTCAATTTCCGACACTCACTGAATCCCATTTCCCAAAGACACAGCGTCTCCTTTCCCACAGTCTCTGCATCTCATTTCAATCAGTGATTGCATCCGACTTCCCAAAAATACTGCATCCCATTTCGCTCAGTCACTGCATCTCATTTCACTCGGTCACTGCATCCCAATTCCATCGGTCACTACATCACATTTCCCTCGGTCACTGCATCTCATTTCCGTCAGTTACTGCATCATATTTCCATCAAACAATGCATCTCATTTCACTCAGTCACTGCATCTCATTTCACTCAGTCACTGCATCTCATTTCACTCATTCACTGCATCTCATTTCACTCATTCACTGCATCGCATTTCACTCAGTCACTGCATCACATTTCACTCAGTCACTGCATCCCATTTCACTCAGTCACTGCATCCCATTTCCCTCAGTCACTGCGTCCCATTTCACTCAGTCACTACATTCAATTTCCTTCAGTCACTGCATCCCATTTCCATCAGTCACTGCATCACATTTCTGTCAATCACTGGATCCCATTTCACTCAGTGATGCGTCCCATTTCACTCAGTGGCTGCAACACATTTCACTCAGTGACTGCAACACATTTCACTCAGAGACTGCATCCCATTTCACTCAGTCACTGCATCACATTTCACTCAGTCACTGCATCACGTTTCACACAGTCACTGCATCCCATTTCACTCAGTCACTGCATCTCCTTCACCACAGTCACTGCATTCCATTTCCATCAGTCACTGTTTCCCGTATCTCACAGGCGCTGCATTCAATTTCCCACACTCACTGCATCCCATTTCCCATAGTCACAGCATCTCCTTTCCCTCAGTCTCTGCATTACATTTCACTCAGTCAATGCTTCCCATGTCCCTCAGTCACTGCATCCCATGTCCCTCAGTCACTGCATCCCATTTCCCTCAGTCACTGCATCTCATTTCACTCAGTCACTGCATCCCATTTCCCTCAGTCACTGCATCTCATTTCACTCAGGCACTGTATCCCACTTGCCTCACACACTGCACCCCAAGTCCGCTCGGGCACTGCATCCCCATGAACTCAGTCACTCCTTCCCAGTACCTCAGTCACTGCATCCCATTTCCATCAGGTACTGCATCACATTTCCATCAGACACTACAGCTCATGTCACTCTGTCACTGCATCCCATTTCCCTCAGTCACTGCATTCCATTTCCCTCAGTCACTGCATCTCCTTCACCACAGTCACTGCATCCCATTTCACGCAGTCACTGCATCACATTTCACTCAGTCACTGCATCATATTTTACTCAGTCACTGCATCCCATTTCACTCAATCACTGCATCTCCTTCACCACAGTCACTGCGTCCAATTTCCATCAGTCACTGTTTGCTGTATCTCACAGACGCTGCATTCAATTTCCCACCCTCACTGCATCCCATTTCCCATCGTCACAGCATCACCTTTCCCTCAGTCTCTGCATCGCAATTCACTCAGTGATTGCATCCCATTTCCCTCAGTCACTGCATACCATTTAGCTCAGTAACTGCATCCCATTTCCGTCAGTCACTGCATCCCATTTCCCTCAGTCACTGCATCCCATTTCACTCAGTCACTGCATCGCATTTCTCACAGTCACTGCATCGCATTTCTCTCAGTCACTGCATCGCATTTCTCTCAGCCACTGCATCGCATTTCATTCAGTGATGCATCCCATTTCACTCAGTGATGCATCACATTTCACTCAGTGACTGAATCAAATTTCACTCAGTCACTGCATCCCATTTCACTCAGTCACTGGATCCATTTCAAGCAGTCACTGCATCCCCTTTCACGCTGTCACTGCATCCCATTTCACTCAGTCACTGCGTCCCATTTCACTCAGTCACTGTGCCCCATTTCCCTCAGTCACTGGATCCCATTTCAAGGAGTCAGTGCATCCCATTTCACGCTGTCACTGCATCGCATTTCACGCTGTCACTGCATCGCATTTCACCCTGTCACTGCATCGCATTTCACGCAGTCACTGCATCCCATTTCACTCAGTCACTGCATCCCATTTCACTCAGTCACTGCATCCCATTTCACTCAGTCACTGCATTTCCTTTCCCCGAGACACTGCATCTCCTTACGCCGAGACACTGCATCCCATTTTCATTAGACACTGCATCCCATTTCCATCAGAAAATGCATCCCATTTCACAAAGTCACTACATTCAATTTCCTTCAGTCACTGCATCCCATTTCCATCAGTCACTGCATCACATTGCTGTCAATCACTGGATCCCATTTCACTCAGTGATGCGTCCCATTTCACTCAGTGACTGCAACACATTTCACTCAGTGACTGCAACACATTTCACTCAGTGACTGCAACACATTTCACTCAGAGACTGCATCCCATTTCACTCAGAGACTGCATCACATTTCACTCAGAGACTGCATCACATTTCACTCAGTCACTGTATCCCATTTCACTCAGTCACTGCATCCCAATTCTCTCAGTCACTGCATCACATTTCACTCAGTCACTGCATCACGTTTCACACAGTCACTGCATCCCAATTCACTCAGTCACTGCAACTCCTTCACCACAGCCACAGCATCCCATTTCCATCAGTCACTGGTTCCCGTATCTCACAGACGCTGCATTCAATTTCCGACACTCACTGTATCCCATTTCCCAGAGACACAGCATCTCCTTTCCCACTGTCTCTGCATCTCATTTCAATCAGTGATTGCATCCTACTTCCCAAAAATACTGCATCCCTTTTCCCTCAGTCACCGCATCCCATTTCCCTCAGTCACTGCATCCAATTTCCATCAGTCACTGCATCCCATTTCACCTAGTCACTGCATCCCATTGCACTCGGTCACTGCATCCCAATTCCCTCGGTCACTGCATCCCATGTCCCTCAATCACTGCATCCCATGTCCCTCAGTCAGTGCATCCCATTTCACTCAGTCACTGCACCTCATTTCACTCAGTCACTGCATCCCATTTCACTCAGCCACTGCATCCCATTTCACTCAGCCACTGCATCCCATTTCACTCAGCCACTGCATCCCATTTCACTCAGTCACTGCATCACAGTTCACTCAGTGACTGAATCACAGTACACTCAGTGAGTGCATCATATTTCACTCAGTGACGGAATCACATTTCACTCAGTGACTGAATCACATTTCACTGCGTCCCAATTCACTCAATCACTGCATCTCCTTCACCACAGTCACAGCATCCCATTTCCATCAGTCACTGGTTCCCGTATCTCACAGACGCTGCATTCAATTTCCGACACTCACTGAATCCCATTTCCCAAAGACACAGCGTCTCCTTTCCCACAGTCTCTGCATCTCATTTCAATCAGTGATTGCATCCTACTTCCCAAAAATACTGCATCCCATTTCGCTCAGTCACTGCATCTCATTTCACTCGGTCACTGCATCCCAATTCCATCGGTCACTACATCACATTTCCCTCAGTCACTGCATCTCATTTCCGTCAGTTACTGCATCATATTTCCATCAAACAATGCATCTCATTTCACTCAGTCACTGCATCTCATTTCACTCAGTCACTGCATCTCATTTCACTCATTCACTGCATCGCATTTCACTCAGTCACTGCATCACATTTCACTCAGTCACTGCATCCCATTTCACTCAGTCACTGCATCCCATTTCCCTCAGTCACTGCATCCCATTTCACTCAGTCACTACATTCAATTTCCTTCAGTCACTGCATCCCATTTCCATCGGTCACTGCATCACATTTCTGTCAATCACTGGATCCCATTTCACTCAGTGATGCGTCCCATTTCACTCAGTCACTGCATCACATTTCACTCAGTCACTGCATCACGTTTCACACAGTCACTGCATCCCATTTCACTCAGTCACTGCATCTCCTTCACCACAGTCACTGCATTCCATTTCCATCAGTCACTGTTTCCCGTATCTCACAGGCGTTGCATTCAATTTCCCACACTCACTGCATCCCATTTCCCATAGTCACAGCATCTCCTTTCCCTCAGTCTCTGCATTACATTTCACTCAGTCAATGCTTCCCATGTCCCTCAGTCACTGCATCCCATGTCCCTCAGTCACTGCATCCCATTTCCCTCAGCCACTGCATCTCATTTCACTCAGTCACTGCATCAAATTTCCCTCAGTCACTGCATCTCATTTCACTCAGGCACTGTATCCCACTTGCCTCACACACTGCACCCCAAGTCCGCTCGGGCACTGCATCCCCATGAACTCAGTAACTCCTTCCCAGTACCTCAGTCACTGCATCCCATTTCCATCAGGTACTGCATCACATTTCCATCAGACACTACAGCTCATGTCACTCTGTCACTGCATCCCATTTCCCTCAGTCACTGCATCCCATTTCCCTCAGTCACTGCATCCCATTTCCCTCAGTCACTGCATCCCATTTCCCTCAGTCACTGCATCCCATTTCCCTCAGTCACTGCATCCCATTTCCCTCAGTCACTGCATCCCATTTCACTCAGTCACTGCATCCCATTTCACTCAGTCACTGCATCTCCTTCACCACAGTCACTGCATCGCATTTCACGCAGTCACTGCATCACATTTCACTCAGTCACTGCATCATATTTTACTCAGTCACTGCATCCCATTTCACTCAATCACTGCATCTCCTTCACCACAGTCACTGCGTCCAATTTCCATCAGTCACTGTTTGCTGTATCTCACAGACGCTGCATTCAATTTCCCACCCTCACTGCATCCCATTTCCCATCGTCACAGCATCACCTTTCCCTCAGTCTCTGCATCGCAATTCACTCAGTGATTGCATCCCATTTCCCTCAGTCACTGCATACCATTTAGCTCAGTAACTGCATCCCATTTCCGTCAGTCACTGCATCCCATTTCCCTCAGTCACTGCATCCCATTTCACTCAGTCACTGCATCGCATTTCTCACAGTCATTGCATCGCATTTCTCACAGTCACTGCATCGCATTTCTCTCAGTCACTGCAGCGCATTTCATTCAGTGATGCATCCCATTTCACTCAGTGATGCATCACATTTCACTCAGTGACTGAATCAAATTTCACTCAGTCACTGCATCCCATTTCACTCAGTCACTGGATCCATTTCAAGCAGTCACTGCATCCCCTTTCACGCTGTCACTGCATCCCATTTCACTCAGTCACTGCGTCCCATTTCACTCAGTCACTGTGCCCCATTTCCCTCAGTCACTGGATCCCATTTCAAGGAGTCACTGCATCCCATTTCACGCTGTCACTGCATCGCATTTCACGCTGTCACTGCATCGCATTTCACCCTGTCACTGCATCGCATTTCACCCTGTCACTGCATCGCATTTCACGCAGTCACTGCATCCCATTTCACGCAGTCACTGCATCCCATTTCACTCAGTCACTGCATCCCATTTCACTCAGTCACTGGATCCCATTTCACTCAGTGATGCGTCACATTTCACTCAGTGACTGCAACACATTTCACTCAGTGACTGCAACACATTTCACTCAGTGACTGCAACACATTTCACTCAGAGACTGCATCCCAATTCTCTCAGTCACTGCATCACATTTCACTCAGTCACTGCATCACATTTCACTCAGTCACTGCATCACATTTCACTCAGTCACTGCATCACATTTCACTCAGTCACTGCATCATATTTTACTCAGTCACTGCATCCTATTTCACTCAATCACTGCATCTCCTTCACCACAGTCACTGCGTCCAATTTCCATCAGTCACTGTTTGCTGTATCTCACAGACGCTGCATTCAATTTCCCACACTCACTGCATCCCATTTCCCATCGTCACAGCATCACCTTTCCCTCAGTCTCTGCATCGCAATTCACTCAGTGATTGCATGCCATTTCCCTCAGTCACTGCATCCCATTTCACTCAGCCACTGCATCCCATTTCACTCAGTGACTGCAACACATTTCACTCACTGACTGCATCCCATTTCACTCAGTGACTGAATCACATTTCACTCAGTCACTGCATCCCATTTCATTCAGCCTCTGCATCCCATTTCACTCAATCACTGCATCCCATTTCACTCAATCATTGCATCTCCTTCACCACAGTCACTGCATCCCATTTCCAACAGTCATTGTTTCCCGTATCTCACAGACGCTGTATTCAATTTCCCACACTCACTCCATCCCATTTCCCACAGTCACAGCATCTCCTTTCCCTCAGTCTCAGCATCGCATTTCACTCAGTCGATGCATCCCATGTCCCTCAGTCACTGCATCCCATTTCCGTCAGTCACTGCATCCCATTGTCCTCAGTCACTGCATCCCATTGCCCTCAGTCACTGCATCCCACTTCACTCAGTCACTGCATCCTATTTCACACAGTCGATGCATCCCATGTCCCTCAGTCACTGCATCCCATTTCCCTCAGTTACTGCATTTCATTTCACTCAGTCACTGCATCCCATTTCCGTCAGTCACTGCATCCCATTGTCCTCAGTCACTGCATCCCATTACCCTCAGTCACTGCATCCCACTTCACTCAGTCACTGCATCCTATTTCACTCAGTCACTGCATCCCATTTCCGTCAGTCACTGCATACCATTTCCCTCAGTTACTGCATTCCATTTCACTCAGTCAATGTTTCTCATTCCACTCAGTCACTGCATCCCACTTCACTCAGTCACGGCATCCTATTTCACTCAGTCACTGCATACCATTTCCCTCAGTTACTGCATTCCATTTCACTCAGTCAATGTTTCTCATTACCCTCAGTCACTGCATCCCACTTCACTCAGTCACTGCATCCTATTTCACTCAGTCACTGCTTCCCATTTCCGTCAGTCACTGCATACCATTTCCCTCAGTTACTGCATTCCATTTCACTCAGTCAATGTTTCTCATTTCACTCAGTCACTGCATCCCATTTCACTCAGTCACTGCATCCCATTAACTTCAGTCGCAGGATCCCATTTCAAACAGACACTGCATCCCATTTCCGTCAGTCACTGCATCCCATTTCCCTCAGTCACTGCATCCCATTTCCATCAGTCACTGCATCCCGGTCACTCAGTCTCGGCATCTCATTTCCCTCAGTCACTGCACCCCATTTCCCTCAGTCACTGCATCCCATTTCACTCAGTGACTGAATCACATTTCACTCAGTCACTGCATCCCATTTCATTCAGCCTCTGCATCCCATTTAACTCAGTCAGTGCATCCCATTTCACTCAGTCAGTGCTTCCCATTTCACTCAATCACTGCATCCCATTTCACTCAATCATTGCATCTCCTTCACCACAGTCACTGCATCCCATTTCCAACAGTCATTGTTTCCCGTATCTCACAGACGCTGTATTGAATTTCCCACACTCACTGCATCCCATTTCCCACAGTCACAGCATCTCCTTTCCCTCAGTCTCTGCATCGCATTTCACTCAGTCGATGCATCCCATGTGCCTCAGTCACTGCATCCAATGTCTCTCAGTCACTGCATCCCATGTCCCTCAGTCACTGTATCCCATTTCCCTCAGTCACCGGGTCTCATTTCACTCAGTCACTGCATCCCATTTCACGCAGTCACTGTATCCCATTTCCCTCAGTCACCGCATCCCATTTCCCTCAGTCACTGCATCCCATGTCCGTGAGTCACTGCATCCCATGTCCGTGTGTCACTGCATCCCATGTCCCTCAGTCACTGCATCTCATGTCCCTCAGTCACTGCATCCCATGTCCCTCAGTCACTGCATCCCATTTCATTCAGTCAGTGTGTCCCTTTTCTTTCAGGCACTGTATCCCATTTCCCTCAGTCACTGCACACCAAGCCCGCTCGGGCAGTGTTTCCCTATTGACTCAGTCACTCCTTCCCAGTACTTCTGTCACTGCAGCTCATGTCACTCTGTCACTGCATCACATTTCCATCAGACAGTGCATCCCATTTCCCTCAGTCACTGCATCACATGTCCATCAGACACTGCAGCTCATGTCACTCTGTCACTGCATCCAATTTCCATCGGACACTGCATCCCATTTCACCCAGTCCCTGCATCCCATTGCACTCAGTGATGCATCCCATTTCAAGCAGTCACTGCATCACATTTCAAGCAGTCACTGCCTCACATTTCACTCAGTCAGTGCATCACATTTCACTCAGTCACTGCATCACATTTCACTCAGTCACTGCATCACATTTCACTCAGTCACTGCATCCTATTTACTCAATCACTGCAACTCCTTCACCACAGTCACTGCATCACATTTCCATCAGTCACTGTTTCCCGTATCTCACAGACGATGCATTCAATTTCACACACTCACTGCATCCCATTTCCATCAGTCACCACATCCCATTTCCGTCAGTCACTGCATCCAATTTCCATCAGTCACTGCATCCCATTGCAGTCAGTGATGCATCCCATTGCACTCAGTGACTGCATCGCATTTCACTCAGTCACTGCATCCCATTTCACGCAATCCACTGCATCCCATTTCGCTCAGTCACAGCATCCCAATTCCCTCAGGTCACTGCATCCCATGTCCCTCAGTCACTGCATCCCATTTCACTCAGTCAGTGCGTCCCTTTTCGGTCAGGCACTGCATCCCATTTCCGTCAGTCACTGCATCTCATTTCACTCAGTCACTGCATCCCATTTGAAGCAGTCACTGCATCCCATTTCACGCAGTCACTGCACCGCATTTCACGCAGTCACTGCACCGCATTTCACGCAGTACCTGCACCGCATTTCACGCAGACACTGCATCCCATTTCACTCAGTCACTGCATCCCATTTCACTCAATCACTGCATCCCATTTCACTCAATCACTGCATCTCCTTCACCACAAGCACTGCATCCCATTTTCATCACTCACTGTTTCCCGTATCTCACAGACGCTGCATTCAATTTCGCACACTCACTGCATCCCATTTCACTCAGTCACTGCATCCCATTTCCATCAGTCACTGGTTCCCGTATCTCACAGACGCTGCTTTCAATTTCTGACACTCACTGTATCCCATTTCCCATAGACACAGCATCTCCCTTCCCTCAGACTCTGCATCTCATTTCAATCAGTGATTGCATCCTACTTCCCACAAATACTGCATCCCATTTCGCTCAGTCACTGCATCTCATTTCACTTGGTCACTGCGTCCCATTTCCCTCAGTCACTGCATCCCATTTCGCTCAGTCACTGCATCTCATTTCTGTCAAACAAGGCATCTCATTTCACTCAGTCACTGCAGTTGATGTCGCTCTGTCACTGCATCCAATTTCCTTCATTCAGTGCATCTCATTTCACTCAGTAAGTGCATCTCATTTCCCTCAGACACTGCATCTCATTTCCCTCAGTCACTGCACCCCAAGCCCGCTCGGGCACTGCAACCCATTTCACACAGTCACTGCATCCCATTTCACACAGTCACTGCATCCCATTTCACACAATCAGTGCATCTCATTTCCCTCAGTCACTGCATCTCATTTCACTCAGTCACTGCATCACATTTCACTCAGTCACTGCATCACGTTTCACACAGTCACTGCATCCCATTTCACTCAGTCACTGCATACCATTTCCATCAGTCACTGCATCCCATTTCCATCAGTCACTGCATCCCATTTCCATCAGTCACTGGTTCCCGTATCTCACAGACGCTGCTTTCAATTTCTGACACTCACTGTATCCCATTTCCCATAGACACAGCATCTCCCTTCCCTCAGACTCTGCATCTCATTTCAATCAGTCATTGCATCCTACTTCCCACAAATACTGCATCCCATTTCGCTCAGTCACTGCATCTCATTTCACTTGGTCACTGCATCCCATTTCCCTCAGTCACTGCATCCCATTTCCCTCAGTCACTGCATCTCATTTCACTCAGTCACTGCAGTTGACGTCGCTCTGTCACTGCATCCAATTTCCATCATTCAGTGCATCTCATTTCACTCAGTCAGTGCATCTCATTTCCCTCAGACACTGCATCTCATTTCCCTCAGTCACTGCACCCCAAGCCCGCTCGAGCACTGCATCCCATTTCACACAGTCACTGCATCCCATTTCACACAGTCACTGCATCCCATTTCACACAATCAGTGCATCTCATTTCCCTCAGTCACTGCATCCCATTTCCCTCAGTCACTGCAACCAATTTCCCTCAGTCAATGTATCCCATTTGCGTCAGTCACTGCATCCCATTTCACTCAATCACTGCATCCCATTTCCCTGAGTCACTGCATCACATTTCCCTCAGTCACTGCATCCCATTTCCCTCAGTCACTGCATCCCATTTCACACAATCACTGCATCCCCTTTCACGCTGTCACTGCATCCCATTTCACTCAGTCACTGCATCCCATTTCACTCAGTCACTGCATCCCATTTCACTCAGTCACTATGTCCAATTTCCCTCAGTCACTGGATCCCATTTCAAGGAGTCACTGCATCCCATTTCACGCTGTCACTGCATCGCATTTCACGCTGTCACTGCATCGCATTTCACCCTGTCACGGCATTGCATTTCACCCTGTCACGGCATTGCATTTCACGCAGTCACTGCATCCCATTTCACTCAGTCACTGCATTTCCTTTCCCCGAGACACTGCATCTCCTTTCGCCGAGACACTGCATCCCGTTTCCATCAGAAAATGCATCCCATTTCACTCAGTCACTACATTCAATTTCCTTCAGTCACTGCATTCAATTTCCTTCAGTCACTGCATCCCATTTCCGTCAGTCACTGCATCCCATTTCACTCATTGATGCGTCCCATTTCACTCAGTGGCTGCAACACATTTCACCCAGTGACTGCATCACGTTTCACACAGTCACGGCATCCCATTTCACTCAGTCACTGCATCTCCTTCGCCACAGTCACTGCATTCCATTTCCATCAGTCACTGTTTCCCGTATCTCACAGGCGCTGCATTCAATTTCCCACACTCAGTGCATCCCATTTCCCATAGTCACAGCATCTCCTTTCCCTCAGTCTCTGCATTGCATTTCACTCAGTCAATGCTTCCCATGTCCCTCAGTCACTGCATCCCATTTCCCTCAGTCACTGCATCTCATTTCACTCAGTCACTGCATCCCATTTCCCTCAGTCACTGCATCTCATTTCACTCAGGCACTGTATCCCATTTGCCTCACACACTGCACCCCAAGTCCGCTCGGGCACTGCATCCCCATGAACTCAGTCACTCCTTCCCAGTACCTCAGTCACTGCATCCCATTTCACTCAGTCACTGCATCCCATTTCACTCAGTCACTGCATCCCATTTCACTCAGTCATTGCGTCCCATTTCCCTCAGTCACTGGATCCCATTTCAAGGAGTGACGGCATCCCATTTCACGCTGTCACTGCATCGCATTTCACGCTGTCACTGCATCGCATTTCACGCTGTCACTGCATCGCATTTCGCGCTGTCACTGCATCGCATTTCGCGCTGTCACTGCATCGCATTTCGCGCTGTCACTGCATCGCATTTCGCGCTGTCACTGCATCCCATTTCACTCAGTCACTGCATCCCATTTCACTCAGTCACTGCATCCCATTTCACTCAGTCACTGCATTTCCTTTCCCCGAGACACTGCATCTCCTTTCGCCGAGACACTGCATCCCATTTCCATCAGAAAATGCATCCCATTTCACTCAGTCACGACATTCAATTTCCTTAAGTCACTGCATCCCATTTCCCATAGTCACAGCATCTTCTTTCCCTCAGTCTCTGCATTGCATTTGACTCAGTCAATGCTTCCCATGTCCCTCAGTCACTGCATCCCATGTCCCTCAGTCACTGCATCCCATTTCCCTCAGTCCCTGCATCTCATTTCACTCAGTCACTGCATCCCATTTCCCTCAGTCACTGCATCTCATTTCACTCAGGCACTGTATCCCATTTGCCTCACACACTGCACCCCAAGTCCGCTCGGGCACTGCATCCCCATGAACTCAGTCACTCCTTCCCAGTACCTCAGTCACTGCATCCCATTTCCATCAGGTACTGCATCACATTTCCATCAGACACTACAGCTCATGTCACTCTGTCACTGCATCCCATTTCCCTCAGTCACTGCATACCATTTAGCTCAGTAACTGCATCCCATTTCCGTCAGTCACTGCATCCCATTTCCCTCAGTCACTGCATCCCATTTCACTCAGCCACTGCATCCCATTTCACTCAGCCACTGCATCACAGTTCACTCAGCCACTGCATCACAGTTCACTCAGTGACTGAATCACAGTACACTCAGTGAGTGCATCATATTTCAATCAGTGACGGAATCACATATCACTCAGTGACTGAATCACATTTCACTGAGTCACTGCGTCGCATTTCACGCAGTCACTGCGTCGCATTTCACGCAGTCACTGCATCGCATTTCACGCAGTCACTGCATCGCATTTCACGCAGTCACTGCATCCCACTTCACTCAGTCAGTGCATCTCCTTCACCACAGTCACAGCATCCCATTTCCATCAGTCACTGGTTCCCGTATCTCACAGACGCTGCATTCAATTTCCGACACTCACCGTATCCCATTTCCCATAGACACAGCGTCTCCTTTCCCACAGTCTCTGCATCTCATTTCAATCAGTGATTGCATCCTACTTCCCAAAAATAGTGCATCCCATTTCATGCAGTCACTGCAGCTCATTTCAATCAGTGATTGCATACTACTTACCAAAAATACTGCATCCCATTTCCCTCAGTCACCGCATCCCATTTCCCTCAGTCACTGCATCCAATTTCCATCAGTCACTGCATCCCATTTCACCTAGTCACTGCATCCCATTGCACTCAGTGATGCATCCCATTGCACTCAGTGACTGCATCACATTTCACTCAGTCACTGCATCCCATTTCACGCAATCCACTGCATCCCATTTCCCTCAGTCACAGCATCCCAATTCCCTCAGGTCACTGCATCCCATGTCCGTGTGTCACTGCATCCCATGTCCGTGTGTCACTGCATCCCATGTCCCTCAGTTACTGCATCCCATGTCCCTAAGTCACTGCATCCCGTGTCCCTCAGTCACTGCATCCCATCTCACTCAGACAGTGCGTCCCTTTTCGGTCAGGCACTGTATCCCATTTCCCTCAGTCACTGCACCCCAAGCCCGCGCGGGCACTGATTCCCTATTAACTCAGAAACTCCTTCCCAGTACCTCCTTCAATGCAGCTCATGTCACTCTGTCACTGCATCCCATTTCCCTCAGTCACAGCATCCCATGTCCCTCAGTCACTGCATCCCATTTCACGCAGTCACTGCACCGCATTTCACGCAGACACTGCATCCCATTTCACTCAGTCACTGCATCCCATTTCACTCAATCACTGCATCTCCTTCACCACAGGCACTGCATCCCATTTTCATCACTCACTGTTTCCCGTATCTCACAGACGCTGCATTCAATTTCCCACACTCACTGCATCCCATTTCACTCAGTCACTGCATCCCATTTCCATCAGTCACTGCATCCCATTTCGATCAGTCACTGGTTCCCGTATCTCACAGACGCTGCTTTCAATTTCTGACACTCACTGTATCCCATTTCCCATAGACACAGCATCTCCCTTCCCTCAGACTCTGCATCTCATTTCAATCAGTGATTGCATCCTACTTCCCACAAATACTGCATCCCATTTCCCTCAGTCACTGCATCCCATTTCGCTCAGTCACTGCATCTCATTTCCGTCAAACAAGGCATCTCATTTCACTCAGTCACTGCAGTTCATGTCGCTCTGTCACTGCATCCAATTTCCATCATTCAGTGCATCTCATTTCCCTCAGACACTGCATCTCATTTCCCTCAGTCACTGCACCCCAAGCCCGCTCGGGCACTGCATCCCATTTCACACAGTCACTGCATCCCATTTCACACAATCAGAGCATCTCATTTCCCTCAGTCACTGCATCCCATTTCCCTCAGTCACTGCAACCCATTTCCCTCAGTCAATGTATCCCATTTGCGTCAGTCACTGCATCCCATTTGCATCAGTCACTGCATCCCATTTCACTCAATCACTGCATCCCATTTCCCTGAGTCACTACATCACATTTCCCTCAGTCACTGCATCCCATTTCCAACAGTCACTGCATCCCATTTCACACAATCACTGCATCCCAATTCACTCAGTCACTGCAACCCATTTCACTCAGTCACTGGATCCATTTCAAGCAGTCAATGCATCCCCTTTCACGCTGTCACTGCATCCCATTTCACTCAGTCACTGCATCCCATTTCCCTCAGTCACTGCATCCCATTTCCCTCAGTCACTGTGTCCCATTTCCCTCAGTCACTGTGTCCCATTTCCCTCAGTCACTGGATCCCATTTCACGCTGTCACTGCATCGCATTTCACCCTGTCACTGCATTGCATTTCACCCTGACAGTGCATCGCATTTCACGCAGTCACTGCATCCCATTTCACTCAGTCACTGCATCCCATTTCCATCAGTCACTGCATCCCATTTCGATCAGTCACTGGTTCCCGTATCTCACAGACGCTGCTTTCAATTTCTGACACTCACTGTATCCCATTTCCCATAGACACAGCATCTCCCTTCCCTCAGACTCTGCATCTCATTTCAATCAGTGATTGCATCCTACTTCCCACAAATACAGCATCCCATTTCGCTCAGTCACTGCATCTCATTTCACGTGGTCACTGCGTCCTATTTCCCTCAGTCACTGCATCCCATTTCGCTCAGTCACTGCATCTCATTTCCGTCAAACAAGGCATCTCATTTCACTCAGTCACTGCAGTTCATGTCGCTCTGTCACTGCATCCAATTTCCATCATTCAGTGCATCTCATTTCACTCAGTCAGTGCATCTCATTTCCCTCAGACACTGCATCTCATTTCCCTCAGTCACTGCACCCCAAGCCCGCTCGGGCACTGCATCCCATTTCACACAGTCACTGCATCCCATTTCACACAATCAGAGCATCTCATTTCCCTCAGTCACTGCATCCCATTTCCCTCAGTCACTGCAACCCATTTCCCTCAGTCAATGTATCCCATTTGCGTCAGTCACTGCATCCCATTTGCATCAGTCACTGCATCCCATTTCACTCAATCACTGCATCCCATTTCCCTGAGTCACTACATCACATTTCCCTCAGTCACTGCATCCCATTTCCAACAGTCACTGCATCCCATTTCACACAATCACTGCATCCCAATTCACTCAGTCACTGCAACCCATTTCACTCAGTCACTGGATCCATTTCAAGCAGTCAATGCATCCCCTTTCACGCTGTCACTGCATCCCATTTCACTCAGTCACTGCATCCCATTTCCCTCAGTCACTGCGTCCCATTTCCCTCAGTCACTGTGTCCCACTTCCCTCAGTCACTGTGTCCCACTTCCCTCAGTCACTGTGTCCCACTTCCCTCAGTCACTGTGTCCCATTTCCCTCAGTCACTGGATCCCATTTCATGCTGTCACTGCATCGCATTTCACCCTGTCACTGCATCGCATTTCACGCAGTCACTGCATCCCATTTCACTCAGTCACTGCATCCCATTTCACTCAGTCACTGCATCCCATTTCACTCAGTCACGGCATTTCCTTTCCCCGAGACACTGCATCTCCTTTCGCCGAGACACTGCATCCCATTTCCATTAGACACTGCATCCCATTTCCATCAGAAAATGCATCCCATTTCACTCAGTCACTACATTCAATTTCCTTCAGTCACTGCATCCCATTTCCATCAGTCACTGCATCACATTTCTGTCAATCACTGGATCCCATTTCACTCAGTGATGCGTCCCATTTCACTCAGTGGCTGCAACACATTTCACTCAGTGACTGCAACACATTTCACTCAGAGACTGCATCCCATTTCACTCAGTCACTGCATCACATTTCACTCAGTCACTGCATCACGTTTCACACAGTCACTGCATCCCATTTCGCTCAGTCATTGCATATCCTTCACCAGAGTCACTGCATTCCATTTCCATCAGTCACTGTTTCCCGTATCTCACAGGCGCTGCATTCAATTTCCCACACTCACTGCATCCCATTTCCCATAGTCACAGCATCTCCTTTCCCTCAGTCTCTGCATTGCATTTCACTCAGTCAATGCTTCCCATGTCCCTCAGTCACTGCATCCCATGTCCCTCAGTCACTGCACCTCATTTCACTCAGTCACTGCATCCCATTTGAAGCAGTCACTGCATCCCATTTCACGCAGTCACTGCACCTCATTTCACTCAGGCACTGTATCCCATTTGCCTCACACACTGCACCCCAAGTCCGCTCGGGCACTGCATCCCCATGAACTCAGTCACTCCTTCCCAGTACCTCAGTCACTGCATCCCATTTCCATCAGGTACTGCATCACATTTCCATCAGACACTACAGCTCATGTCACTCTGTCACTGCATCCCATTTCCCTCAGTCACTGCATCTCCATCACCACAGTCACTGCATCCCATTTCACTCAGTCACTGCATCACATTTCACTCAGTCACTGCATCATATTTTACTCAGTCACTGCATCCCATTTCACTCAGTCACTGCATCACAGTTCACTCAGTGACTGAATCACAGTACACTCAGTGAGTGCATTATATTTCACTCAGTGACGGAAACACATTTCACTCAGTGACTGAATCACATTTCACTGATTCACTGCGTCCCATTTCACGCAGTCACTGCATCCCATTTCACGCAGTCACTGCATCGAATTTCACGCAGTCACTGCATCCCATTTCACTCAGTCACTGCGTCCCATTTCACTCAGTCACTGCGTCCCATTTCACTCAGTCACTGCATCACAGTTCACTCAGTCACTGCATCACAGTTCACTCAGTCACTGCATCACAGTTCACTCAGTCACTGCATCACATTTCACTCAGTCACTGCATCCCAATTCACTCAATCACTGCATTTCCTTCACCACAGTCACTGCATCCAAATTCCATGAGTCACTGTTTGCTG
This sequence comes from Stegostoma tigrinum, assembly GCF_030684315.1. Classification (NCBI taxonomy): domain Eukaryota; kingdom Metazoa; phylum Chordata; class Chondrichthyes; order Orectolobiformes; family Stegostomatidae; genus Stegostoma; species Stegostoma tigrinum. The sequence continues at coordinate 32,295 of NW_026728128.1, read as the reverse complement.
TATCTCACAGACGCTGCATTCAATTTCCCACCCTCACTGCATCCCATTTCACTCAGTCACTGCATCCCATTTCACTCAATCACTGCATCTCCTTCACCACAGGCACTGCATCCCATTTTCATCACTCACTGTTTCCCGTATCTCACAGACGCTGCATTCAATTTCCCACACTCACTGCATCCCATTTCACTCAGTCACTGCATCCCATTTCCATCAGTCACTGCATCCCATTTCGATCAGTCACTGGTTCCCGTATCTCACAGACGCTGCTTTCAATTTCTGACACTCACTGTATCCCATTTCCCATAGACACAGCATCTCCCTTCCCTCAGACTCTGCATCTCATTTCAATCAGTGATTGCATCCTACTTCCCACAAATACTGCATCCCATTTCCCTCAGTCACTGCATCCCATTTCGCTCAGTCACTGCATCTCATTTCCGTCAAACAAGGCATCTCATTTCACTCAGTCACTGCAGTTCATGTCGCTCTGTCACTGCATCCAATTTCCATCATTCAGTGCATCTCATTTCCCTCAGACACTGCATCTCATTTCCCTCAGTCACTGCACCCAAAGCCCGCTCGGGCACTGCATCCCATTTCACACAGTCACTGCATCCCATTTCACACAATCAGAGCATCTCATTTCCCTCAGTCACTGCATCCCATTTCCCTCAGTCACTGCATCCCATTTCCCTCAGTCAATGTATCCCATTTGCGTCAGTCACTGCATCCCATTTGCATCAGTCACTGCATCCCATTTCACTCAATCACTGCATCCCATTTCCCTGAGTCACTACATCACATTTCCCTCAGTCACTGCATCCCATTTCCAACAGTCACTGCATCCCATTTCACACAATCACTGCATCCCAATTCACTCAGTCACTGCAACCCATTTCACTCAGTCACTGGATCCATTTCAAGCAGTCAATGCATCCCCTTTCACGCTGTCACTGCATCCCATTTCACTCAGTCACTGCATCCCATTTCCCTCAGTCACTGCATCCCATTTCCCTCAGTCACTGTGTCCCATTTCCCTCAGTCACTGGATCCCATTTCACGCGTCACTGCATCGCATTTCACCCTGTCACTGCATTGCATTTCACCCTGACACTGCATCGCATTTCACGCAGTCACTGCATCCCATTTCACTCAATCACTGCATCCCATTTCCATCAGTCACTGCATCCCATTTCCATCAGTCACTGGTTCCCGTATCTCACAGACGCTGCATTCAATTTCCCACACTCACTGCATCCCATTTCACTCAGTCACTGCATCCCATTTCCATCAGTCACTGCATCCCATTTCGATCAGTCACTGGTTCCCGTATCTCACAGACGCTGCTTTCAATTTCTGACACTCACTGTATCCCATTTCCCATAGACACAGCATCTCCCTTCCCTCAGACTCTGCATCTCGTTTCAATCAGTGATTGCATCCTACTTCCCACAAATACAGCATCCCATTTCGCTCAGTCACTGCATCTCATTTCACGTGGTCACTGCGTCCTATTTCCCTCAGTCACTGCATCCCATTTCGCTCAGTCACTGCATCTCATTTCCGTCAAACAAGGCATCTCATTTCACTCAGTCACTGCAGTCCATGTCGCTCTGTCACTGCATCCAATTTCCATCATTCAGTGCATCTCATTTCACTCAGTCAGTGCATCTCATTTCCCTCAGACACTGCATCTCATTTCCCTCAGTCACTGCACCCCAAGCCCGCTCGGGCACTGCATCCCATTTCACACAGTCACTGCATCCCATTTCACACAATCAGAGCATCTCATTTCCCTCAGTCACTGCATCCCATTTCCCTCAGTCACTGCAACCCATTTCCCTCAGTCAATGTATCCCATTTGCGTCAGTCACTGCATCCCATTTGCATCAGTCACTGCATCCCATTTCACTCAATCACTGCATCCCATTTCCCTGAGTCACTACATCACATTTCCCTCAGTCACTGCATCCCATTTCCAACAGTCACTGCATCCCATTTCACACAATCACTGCATCCCAATTCACTCAGTCACTGCAACCCATTTCACTCAGTCACTGGATCCATTTCAAGCAGTCAATGCATCCCCTTTCACGCTGTCACTGCATCCCATTTCACTCAGTCACTGCATCCCATTTCCCTCAGTCACTGCGTCCCATTTCCCTCAGTCACTGTGTCCCATTTCCCTCAGTCACTGTGTCCCATTTCCCTCAGTCACTGGATCCCATTTCACGCTGTCACTGCATCGCATTTCACCCTGTCACTGCATCGCATTTCACGCAGTCACTGCATCCCATTTCACTCAGTCACTGCATCCCATTTCACTCAGTCACGGCATTTCCTTTCCCCGAGACACTGCATCTCCTTTCGCCGAGACACTGCATCCCATTTCCATTAGACACTGCATCCCATTTCCATCAGAAAATGCATCCCATTTCACTCAGTCACTACATTCAATTTCCTTCAGTCACTGCATCCCATTTCCATCAGTCACTGCATCACATTTCTGTCAATCACTGGATCCCATTTCACTCAGTGATGCGTCCCATTTCACTCAGTGGCTGCAACACATTTCACTCAGTGACTGCAACACATTTCACTCAGAGACTGCATCCCATTTCACTCAGTCACTGCATCACATTTCACTCAGTCACTGCATCACGTTTCACACAGTCACTGCATCCCATTTCGCTCAGTCATTGCATATCCTTCACCAGAGTCACTGCATTCCATTTCCATCAGTCACTGTTTCCCGTATCTCACAGGCGCTGCATTCAATTTCCCACACTCACTGCATCCCATTTCCCATAGTCACAGCATCTCCTTTCCCTCAGTCTCTGCATTGCATTTCACTCAGTCAATGCTTCCCATGTCCCTCAGTCACTGCATCCCATGTCCCTCAGTCACTGCACCTCATTTCACTCAGTCACTGCATCCCATTTGAAGCAGTCACTGCATCCCATTTCACGCAGTCACTGCACCTCATTTCACTCAGGCACTGTATCCCATTTGCCTCACACACTGCACCCCAAGTCCGCTCGGGCACTGCATCCCCATGAACTCAGTCACTCCTTCCCAGTACCTCAGTCACTGCATCCCATTTCCATCAGGTACTGCATCACATTTCCATCAGACACTACAGCTCATGTCACTCTGTCACTGCATCCCATTTCCCTCAGTCACTGCATCTCCATCACCACAGTCACTGCATCCCATTTCATGCAGTCACTGCATCACATTTCACTCAGTCACTGCATCATATTTTACTCAGTCACTGCATCCCATTTCACTCAGTCACTGCATCACAGTTCACTCAGTGACTGAATCACAGTACACTCAGTGAGTGCATTATATTTCACTCAGTGACGGAAACACATTTCACTCAGTGACTGAATCACATTTCACTGATTCACTGCGTCCCATTTCACGCAGTCACTGCATCCCATTTCACGCAGTCACTGCATCGAATTTCACGCAGTCACTGCACCCCATTTCACTCAGTCACTGCGTCCCATTTCACTCAGTCACTGCATCACAGTTCACTCAGTCACTGCATCACAGTTCACTCAGTCACTGCATCACAGTTCACTCAGTCACTGCATCACATTTCACTCAGTCACTGCATCCCAATTCACTCAATCACTGCATTTCCTTCACCACAGTCACTGCATCCAAATTCCATGAGTCACTGTTTGCTGTATCTCACAGACGCTGCATTCAATTTCCCACCCTCACTGCATCCCATTTCCCATCGTCACAGCATCACCTTTCCCTCAGTCTCTGCATCGCAATTCACTCAGTGACTGCATCCCATTTCCCTCAGTCAATGCATACCATTTAGCTCAGTAACTGCATCCCATTTCCGTCAGTCACTGCATCCCATTTCCCTCAGTCACTGCATCCCATTTCACTCAGCCACTGCATCCCATTTCACTCAGTGACTGCATCACAGTTCACTCAGTGACGGAATCACAGTTGACTCAGTGGCTGAATCACATTTCACTGAGTCACTGCGTCGCATTTCACTGAGTCACTGCGTCGCATTTCACTGAGTCACTGCGTCGCATTTCACGCAGTCACTGCATCCCATTTCACGCAGTCACTGCATCCCATTTCACTCAGTCACTGCATCCCATTTCACTCAGTCACTGTGTCCCATTTCCCTCAGTCACTGTGTCCCATTTCACTCAGTCACTGGATCCCATTTCAAGGAGTCACTGGATCCCATTTCAAGGAGTCACTGCATCCCATTTCACGGTGTCACTGCATCGCATTTCACGCTGTCACTGCATCGCATTTCACCCTGTCACTGCATCGTATTTCACCCTGTCACTGCATCGTATTTCACTCAGTCACTGCATCTCCGTCACCACAGTCACAGCATCCCATTTCCATCAGTCACTGGTTCCCGTATCTCACAGACGCTGCATTCAATTTCCGACACTCACTGTATCCCATTTCCCATAGACACAGCATCTCCTTTCCCACAGTCTCTGCACCTCATTTCAATCAGTGATTGCATCCTACTTCCCAAAAATACTGCATCCCATTTCCCTCAGTCACCGCATCCCATTTCCGTCAGTCACTGCATCCAATTTCCATCAGTCGCTGCATCCCATTTCACCTAGTCCCTGCATCCCATTGCACTCAGTGATGCATCCCATTGCACTCAGTGACTGCATCGCATTTCACTCAGTCACTGCATCCCATTTCACACAATCCACTGCATCCCATTTCCCTCAGTCACTGCATCCCAATTCCCTCAGGTCACTGCATCCCATGTCCCTCAGTCACTGCATCCCATTTCACTCAGTCAGTGCGTCCCTTTTCGGTCAGGCACTGTATCCCATTTCACTCAGTCACTGCGCCCCAAGCCCGCGCGGGCACTGAATCCCTATTAACTCAGAAACTCCTTCCCAGTACCTCCTTCACTGCAGCTCATGTCACTCTGTCACTGCATCCCATGTCCCTCAGTCACTGCATCCCATGTCCCTCAGTCACTGCATCCCATTTCACTCAGTCACTGCATCCCATTTCACTCAGTCGCTGCATCCCATTTCACTCAGTCACTGCATCACATTTCTCTAGGTCACTGCATCACATTTCTCTCAGTCACTGCATCACATTTCACTCAGTCACTGCATCACGTTTCACACAGTCACTGCATCCCATTTCACTGAGTCACTGCATCTCCTTCACCACAGTCACTGCATCCCATTTCACTCAGTCACTGCATCCCCTTTCACTCAGTCACTGCATCACATTTCTCTCAGTCACTGCATCACATTTCACTCAGTCACTGCATCACGTTTCACACAGTCACTGCATCCCATTTCACTCAGTCACTGCATCTCCTTCACCACAGTCACTGCATCCCATTTCACTCAGTCACTGCATCCCCTTTCACTCAGTCACTGCATCACATTTCTCTCAGTCACTGCATCACATTTCACTCAGTCACTGCATCACGTTTCACACAGTCACTGCATCCCATTTCACTCAGTCACTGCATCTCCTTCACCACAGTCACTGCATTCCATTCCCATCAGTCACTGTTTCCCGTATCTCATAGGCGCTGCATTCAATTTCCCACACTCACTGCATCGCATTTCCCATAGTCAAAGCATCTCCTTTCCCTCAGTCTCTGCATTGCATTTCACTCAGTCAATGCTTCCCATGTCCCTCAGTCACTGCATCCCATTTCCCTCGGTCACTGCATCTCATTTCACTCAGTCACTGCATCCCATTTCCCTCAGTCACTGCGTCTCATTTCACTCAGGCACTGTATCCCATTTCCCTCACACACTGCACCCCAAGTCCGCTCGGGCACTGCATCCCCATTACCTCAGTCACTCCTTCCCAGTACCTCAGTCAATGCATCCCATTTCCATCAGTCACTGTTTCCCGTATCTCACAGACAGTGCATTCAATGCTTCTCATTTCACTCAGTCGCTGCAGCTCATCTGGCTCTGTCACTGCATCCAATTTCCAACAGTCACTGCATCCCATTTCCCTCAGTCACTGCATCGCATTTCACTCAGTCACTCCTTCCCAGTACCTCAGTCACTGCATCCCATTTTCTTCAGTCACTGCATCCCATTTCCATCAGTCACTGTTTCCCGTATCTCACAGACGCTGCATTCAATTTCTCACACACAGTGCATCCATCCCATTTCCCATAGTCACAGCATCTCCTTTCCCTCAGTCTCAGCAACGCATTTCACTCAGTCGATACATCCCATTTCCCTCAGTCACTGCATCCCATGTCCCTCAGTCACTGCATCCCATTTCCCTCAGTCACCGCATCCCATTTCCCTCAGTCACTGCATCCCATTTCCCTCAGTCACTGCATCCCATTTCACTCAGTCACTGCATCCCATTTCACTCAGTCACTGCATCCCATTTCACTCAGTGACTGAATCACATTTCACTCAGTCAGTGCATCACATTTCACTCAGTCAGTGCATCCCATTTCCCTCAGTCACTGCATCCCAATTCCCTCAGTCACTGCATCCCATGTCCGTGTGTCACTGCATCCCATGTCCGTGTGTCACTGCATCCCATGTCCCTCAGTCACTGCATCTCATGTCCCTCAGTCAGTGCATCCCATGTCCCTCAGTCACTGCATCCCATTTCATTCAGTCAGTGTGTCCCTTTTCGTTCAGGCACTGTATCCCATTTCCCTCAGTCACTGCACACCAAGCCCGCTCGGGCAGTGTTTCCCTATTAACTCAGTCACTCCTTCCCAGTACCTCTGTCACTGCTTCCCATGTCCCTCAGTCACTGCATCACATGTCCCTCAGTCACTGCATCCCATGTCCCTCAGTCACTGCATCTCATTTCACTCAGTCACTGCATCTCATTTCACTCAGTCATTGCATCCCATTTCACTCAGTCAGTGCGTCCCTTTTCGGTCAGGCACCGTATCCCATTTCCCTCAGTCACTGCACCCCAAGCCCGCGCGGGCACTGATTCCCTATAAAGTCAGAAACTCCTTCCCAGTACCTCCTTCAATGCAGCTCATGTCACTCTGTCACTGCATCCCATTTCCCTCAGTCACTGCATCCCATTTCACTCAGTCACTGCATCTCCTTTCCATCAGTCACTGGGTCCCATTTCCATCAATCACTGCATCCCATTTCCCAGTCACTGCATCCCATTTCCCTCAGTTACTGCAACCCATTTCACTCAGTGAGTGCCTCCCTTTTCGGTCAGGCACTGTATCCCACTTCCCTCAGTCACTGCACCCCAAGCCCGCTCGGGCACTGATTCCCTATTAACTCAGTCACTCCTTCCCAGTACCTCTGTCACTGCATCCCATGTCCCTCAGTCACTGCATCCCATTTCCATCAGTCACTGCATCCCATTTCACTCAGTCACTGCATCCCATTTCCATCAGTCACTGTATCCCATTTCTCTCAGTCACTACAACCCATTTCACTCAGTCACTGCATCCCATTACCCTCAGTCACTGCATCCCAGTTCACACAGTCACTGCGTCCAATTTCACTGAGTCACTGCATCCCGTTTCACTGAGTCACTGAATCGCATTTGTTGTTCTCACTTGAATGCAATGGTCATGAATCTCCTCCAATGGCTGGTCATGTATTTCCAATGCAAAATTTTACCAAGTTTTCATTTTCAATTTTGATTACACGTGTTTCCTCTATTCTATAAGATGCTGCAATAAACTCAAATTTGATAAATCATAATTCAACCACCATTACCTACAGAGTTAATTTCATCAAACAGATCCAATTAGAATTGTCACATTCCCAAATCCTGATTCAACTTTTTCTAATTATGGGCCACGTGGTTCAGAAAAAAGACACTTAGAGTCAGAGAGATGTACAGTCGGGAAACAGATCCTTTGGCCCAATTTGTCTATGTTGACCAGATATCCTAAATTAATTTAGTCCCATTTGCCAGCATTTGGCCCATATTCCTCTCAACCCATCCTATTCATGTACCCATCCACATGCCTTTTAAACGTACAAGCCTCCACCACTTCCTCTGGCAGCTCACTCCATACATGCACCACTATGAAAAAAATCCGGTCCATTTTAAATCTTCCCTCTCTCATTTTTAACCTATTCCCTCCAGTTTTGGATTCCAGCAACCCGGGGAAAAGATCTTGGCTGTTCGCTCTGTCCACGTCCCTCGTAATTGTATAAACTTCTATATGGTCAGCCCTGAACTCCAAAGTTCCAAGAAATAGCTGCCTGTTCAAGCCCACAGTATACCTCCAACCTCCGATGCTCGTAACATCCTTCTCTGAACCCTTTCAAGTTTACAACATACAACAATACAGCGCACAACAGGCCCTTCGGCCCTCAATGTTGCGCCGACATCCTTCCTCTCGCAAGGAGACCAAAAGCGATTGCAGTATTCCAAAAGCAGCCGAACCAACGTCCTACATGGCTGCTAAGTGATCTCCCAACTCCTATACTCAATGCACTGACCGATAAAGGCGAGCACACCAAATGTCTCCTTCATATCCTTTCTACCGGTGGCTGTACTTTGATGGAACTACGAAACTGCACTCCAGCGTCTCTTTATTAAGCAACACTCCCCACAACCTTCAGTGTATACGTGCTGCCCTGATTTGCCTTTCCAAAATGGAGCACCTCACATTTGTCTAACCTCAACACCACCTGCCATTCCTCAGTTTATTGGCCCTTGTCAATGTCCCATTGTATTCTGAGGTGACTTTCTTGGTTGGCTACTACACCTTCAATCATTGGGAAACTTACTAACCACACCTTCTATTTTCATATCCAAATCATTGCATCACTTCAATTCCCCCTCCCACTCCCTGAATGACATGTCCATCCTGGGCCTCTTCCAGTGTCACAACCAAACCACCCAGAAACTGGAGGAGCAGCAACTCATATTCCGCCTCGGGAGCATCCAACTCAATAGCCTCAATATGGACTTGGCCCCACCTCAAAATCTCCCCACCCGCCAGCCTCATCCCAAGACTAGTTCCTCCCCTCATCCCCGCCTCCATGACCTGTCCGCCTTCTCTCCCACCGATCCACTCCTCCCACCTCACTGACCAACTCCCACCACTGCTTGGAATTATTCTTCTTTTCACACTTCATCAGCTCGATGTTATTTCTATAATCTATTTTCCAATTGTTGGAAAAAGTGAGAAAAAGAGAAGTAAAAGAAGTTACATTCTTACCACTCGGGAAATCTCTGAATATTCTTCTGTTGAAAGGCCGCCAAGGAACGATGCAATTCTTTTGTCACAAACGCTGTGAGGGAGACATCTTTTTCGGTTCCACTAACTCCACCCTAAGGAAGACAAACCCACGTAACAGATCGAGTGACTTAAAGCATACTCGATTGTTGCCCAAGGTGGAGAGCTGGATGAACACAGCAGGCCAAGCAGCATCAGAGGGGCAAGAAAGCTGATGTTTCGGGACGAGACCCGACTTCAGAAAATTGGCGCTGGAGAATCTGAGATAACAAGGTGCAGAGCTGGATGATACCGCTTGACCTGCTGTGTTCATCCAGCTTTACACCTTCTTATCTCAGATTCTCCAGCATCTGCAGTTCCTACTACCTCTATTGTTGCCCTTTCACTTTGCTGAACTAATATGAGCCAGTAGTTTTGTTTAGGCTCGTGTAATCTTACGGTTATTGGCCTGTACAAAATCCTGAATTAATTTTGATCGACCGACGGGAGGAGAGATGAATTTTATTGAAATTTTTGTTTCCTACCAATTTGCAGAGGGCATCGTGGGCGATTGGAGGACAGTGTTATTATCCTCCAGGTCTGTGGACTGCATCATTACCAACTTGCCCATTTGCATATACATACAATATTCATTATGTACCAATGAAACATAATAAACCAATACTGCGTACTAAAAACAACCCTCACATATCAATGGAAATTTAAATATTTATCATAGAGTTTGAAGGATTGAATTCAATGATACTAAGCAAAAACCAGTGAAGATGAGTGCAGTTGGTCAGCACTTTTGCCACTAAGTGGAGGTTGGCAGTTTGAGGCCACCCAGGAACAAGCAAGCTCTGTCTAACTCCAAGGGCAGCACGGTGGCTCAGTGGTTAGCACCGCTGACTCACAGCGCCAGGGACCCAGGTTCGATCCCACCGTTGGACGATTTTCTGTGCGGAGTTTGTACATTCTGCCCATGCCTGCATGGGTTCCTGCTGGGTGCTCTGGTTTCCTCCCACAGTCCAAAGATGTGCAGGCTCGGTGTATGGGCCATGCCAAACTTGCCCATTGTGTTTAGGGATGTGTAGATTAGGTGTGTTAGTCATGGGAAATGTAAGGATACTGAGGAAAGGGTCGGGGGATGAGTCAGGGTGAGATGCTCTTTGGAGGGTGGCCGTGGACTTCTTGGGTCAAAAGGGGCTTGTTTCCACACCGTAGGGATTCTATGATATGGAAGTATCTTTTGAAGTGGACATTCATGGCTATGCTATAACAGAGACCTTGAAATACTGCACAACAAATATTTGGAACTAGACTGTCAATTCAGACATAGCATCAAAAAAGGTCATGGAAGTTGTCACCGATATAAAGCAGGATTGATGAAAATCCAGCAGGAAATGGTGTCAAAAGGCAGTGTATCTTTTATTCATCTCCAGTTATTTTGTCCAAGGCACTGGATGCTGGCAGGATTGAAACATTTAAGAAATGATTCACAAATCACATATAAGGACCTGCACATCTTTGAACAATGGGAGGAAACTGCAGCACCTGGCAGAAGCCCCTCGCAGACGCGGGGAGGACGTGTCAATTCCACACAGATAGTTACCCAAGACTGGAATCTCTATTGGCTCCCCAGTGCATGAGCAGCTCTAACCACTGAGCAACTACCTTGCCCAGAAGGGGTTTTATAAGCGCATACATTATTTCCATTAAGACAGATCCAATCCTCTATGTCCAATCAAAATAACATATTGTAGATATCATGACAACAATCATAAATGATTTTGAATAAGTAAATCAAAAAAATTGAAATAGTTTCCAAGCCTAAATACTAGATATGGTGCAGTTAAGATGAATAGCGCAAGAACAAAAAGGCCATATTTTATGTGACCATCGGTAACACTTGAAAACTTGCAACAATTCGTCGCCAGTAGTGCTCTGAACTGGCTTGATGGTGCACTCCTTCATACACTGGAATGAAACTCCAAAGATCACAAATTCTCCTTCAATACCGTGTTATAACAGTGACTGCATCAACCTGTGTTCACGGGCCTGACTGGAAACCCACACAACATGCATAAACAAAAAAATAATCTCAGGTGATAGGAGAAAAAAATGTATGTATGCAACGTCTTTGAATAGCAATTATTTGTAGCGGCCGCAAGCCCATAAGGAATCTCGTTTCGCAGTTTCTCTTAATTTGCACTGCAGGTCATGCCAGTCAGAATCAGTTTTCGTTTCATGACAGATAACTAAAATGTCCATTACAATGAACTTTGGTTGATCAGAAGATTTTAAGTAAGGACTATGTCTTGTGTGAGCTGACGGCATTAGGGGATGGAGAAGGTACATGCACTGCTGGCATCTTGACACCATTGAATGAGCAAGCGTGGACGCAAAGGTTGTAACAGGTAACAATTGTACAGGCAATATCTTTTGAGCTCCTTCCGAGCAGGCCTGTAATACTCTCAAGCTGTGCTAGACCCTCACTTCCTCCACCTTACGTACGCTGCCTTTTCTTTTTGACAAGAAGCACCTAGGTACCCGTCATCCAAGGCTCCTTAATCTTACCCCTTCTTACCTGTCTCAGAGGAACAAATTTATACATCACTCGCAACAACTGCTCCTTGAACAGCCTCCACATGTCTGCCGCGCCCTTTCTGTGGAACAATTGCTCCCAATCTGTACTTCCCAACTCCTGTCTGATGGCATCATAGTTTCCTTGACCCCAGTGAAATATCTTCCCCTGGTAACTGGTCCTTTCCCTTTCCATGGCTATGGTAAATGTGAGGCTCTTGCGGTCACTGTCGCCAAAGTGTTCTCCCACCACGAGATCTGACACCTGTCCTGGCTCATCGCCGAGCACCAAATCCAAAATGGCCTCCCGCCTCGTCGGCCTGTCCACATACTGAGTCAGGAAACCCTCCGGAACACACCTGACAAACACGGCTCCATCCAAACCATCTGCACGAAGGAGGTTTCAATCTATATTGGGAAAGTTGAAGTCACCCATAACAACAACCCTGATACGTTTGCACTTTTCAACAATCTTCCGGCCAATGAGTTCTTCGATCTCCCAACTGCTATTTGGGGTCCGTAGAAAACCCCCAGTGAAGTGACTGCTGCCTTGCTGTTCCGAACTTCCACCCACACTGACTCAGTCGACAAACCTTCCTTGGCAACCTCAGCCCATACCACCGCAGTAGACGAGTCCTCAAAGGTTCTTTCAGCCGCCGTTATACTGTCCTTGACCAACAAAGCCACACCTCCCCCTCTTTTACCACCTTCCCAGACCTTAATGAAAGATCTAAACCCGAGAACCTGCAACATCCATTCCTGACCCTGCTCTATCCATGCCTCCGAAATGGCCAAAACATTCCAAGTCCCAGGTACCTACCCAAGCTGCAACCTCACCTACCTTATTCCGGATACTCCCGGCATTAAAGTCGTCACACTTCAATCCAGCTTGCTGTCTGCCAGCACACTTCTGTGACAGTGAGGTCCTGACCATGTCCTCCCTACGCTCATCCTCCTGTGTACTAGGACTACACCTCAGTTTCCCATCCCCCTTCTGAGCTCGTTTAAATCCAACCAAATGGCACTAGCCAATTTCCCACCCAGGATATTCGTGCCCCTCTGGTTCAAGTGGAGACCATCCTGTTTGTACAGGTCCCACCTTCCCCAGAATGAGCCCCAATTGTCCATGTACCTGAAGCCCTCCCACCTGCACCATCCCTGCAGCCACGTCTTCAGCTGAAATCTCTCCCTGTTCTTTGCCTCGCTATCACCTGGTACGGGTGACAAACCAGAGATGACCACTCTGTTTGTTCTAGCTCTCGGCTTCCACCCTAGCTCCCTCAAATCCTGCCTGACATCCCTATCCCTCTTTCTACATGTGCCGTTGGTGCCTATGTGGATCACGACTTGGGGCTGGTCACCCTCTCCCCTCAGGACCCGAAAGAGACGATCCGAGACATCACAGACCCTGGCACCTGGTAGGCAACACACCAATCATGAGCCTCTTTCGTTCCCGGCAAATCTTCTATCAGTCCCTCTAACTATTGAGTCCGCAATGACTATCACTCTCTTCCTATCCCCGCTTCCCTTCTGTGCAAGAGGGACAGACTCTGTGCCAGAGACCTGCACCCTACTGCATACCCCTGCTAACTCGTCCCCCGGAACTGTATCCAAAATGGTATAGTTGTTTTTCAGGGGAGCGACCGCAGGGGATTTCAGGGGAACGACCACAGGGGAAGGTTAGTCAAGCTACACCGGGTAAACGTGCATTTTTGGCTGAAGAAACATGTGTTTCAATGTGAGCTAATGGAAGAAGCCATGGAGTCAAAGCAAAACATTTTGACAATAAGACAACCATTCTTAAAAGCAGCAGACAGCGTGAAAAAGAAATGAGCTGCTTTAATATCCACTTAAAATTTATGTGGAATATCAGATGGAATTTTCTTATTGACTCCATTGTGCAATCATGTCGAGCTAAAAATGTTAACTGCATTAATTAATACGAACCAGAAACGGACTTTGTAGTAAATGGTTTGACGATTTTCTGTATCTGGAACATCCCTTTTCCTTCTCGAACGAAGATCGTACCAACCTATGGTACCAAACTGTGAGTCAAACGGATGGGACACATAATCTTTAAATTCCTCATCAAAACAGTCTCATTGTATGGTTCTGTGCAATAAAAGGGAAAGAATAAACATGTTTCCCACAATTTTGCTCATGTTTACGAACAGGATGCTCAAATTCAAAAAGTTTGGGCTGGCATGTCTGCTTCCTCCAGCCTGTTTAAACTGTTCCATTCAATGTGAAATTTGTGATAAGTTTTAGCACACAGGTCTATGTGATCTGCGCCACCACCTTCTATTAGTCATACATGCTTTCCCCCTCTTCCTGTAATACATTCCTTGAAGTGCTCAATGAGATTTTGATTTTCAATCTTATCGGCATATTCTTTTGATTCTCAAGCATCAATGAATCTGATGTTGCCGCCATTCCATGCAGTGCACAGCACGTCAAACAGGAGTCTTACTCTTGCCATGAGCACTGAGGTAGTATGGGGTCACAACTGTCTCGTGGTTCAGAATGAAATTCTACATATAGGGCTATGAAGAATCATGCAGTTAATTTTATTTGACATGCTATTTCTTTTCTTCACAAATATGCTGGATTTAAAGTGATCTTCACCCTCATTTAAAATGAATTCAATATCCAACCATCTGTAAAACTAGCATATCCAAATTGTAATTTGAGTTCAGTGTTACACAAATATATGACTTTTTTAAAAATTATGTTCGAATCAACATTAACATTTCATTCCCTGACAGCGGGTGAACTTACTTTTAAACTCCAATTTTCTTTCGGTATTAATGGAGAGGTGAGCCTTTTTGCAAGCACCGAAAGGCTGCACCAGTTCATGCTAAAACTTACGGAACTGTAAGTTTCACAAATATGTTCCTATTAAACACTAATTCCTATTGAAGCAGTATGAGCTAAATTCATTCAACTGGACAGCAAAAACGGTTAAGATTTTAAAAGCAAGCAACTATTTTGAAGTCACTCTTCGAACTAAATTCCATCTTGGTGTGTGAGAGTCCATAGGTTCCTCACTCTCAACGAACCATTCAACTGTCATGCAATTACTGAAACACACAGACAAAAAACATCAATGTTAACAGTCACTAAGATTTTGAGAGTGATTTGGAATTCGTACTCAATACCCCCTGGGGAAAATCTGTTCCAATCTGGATAGTACTCACTTATTACCATCCCACCTACCTTCCCCAGCATCTCCTCCCCCTCCACACTATTCGTTTCTGAGCTCCCTTCCACCCTCCATTTCTCAGGAAGGGTCCTGACCCAAAACCTCACCTTTCTTGAGCCTCTGATGCTGCCTGCCCTGCTGTGTTCCTCCAGCTCCACAATGTGTTATCTCAGACACCAACATTGGCAGTTCTTACTATCTGGATAACTCATTCTCACCTTGTCACAAGTGCTTTATACTCATTATCTTTTCAGATGACGCATGTACATGTATATACATAAATATACATATTGCACTTTTATGCCTGAACCACTAACCTAGAGGATATTTTAAAATAGTCTCTTCATATCTGCATGAAAGAGAAATCATCAAGGTCATAACTTTCATTTTAGGAATAACTCGAACATTCAAAGTACTCACAGTCAGTGTCCCATTTCCTTGACCAGTCAATTTGATGTGAATCCTTCTTCCAAGTGGAAACTATAACAGCAATTATATTTGAGAGTCAAACATTTCATTGCATCACCAATATTTCCTTGTCTGTTTGAAGCATAAGATAATGAAATAATCATGGACAGATTGGCCAACAATGTAATCTAATGTGTGTTATGGCAACTCAAAATCACAACCATTGAAGTGATCTTTCAAAAGCTGTTGTCATACAACAGAGCACTTTTTGAGATGCAGTGATGAACATACTTCCTGAGATGCAAATAATATATGCCAAATTAATTCCAAAGAATACCTTTACAATTAAAAAGAAGCTAAAAATCTCTTTACATTGCGAAGCTTGTCAGATTGCTATGAGTCAATGGAAATCGTTCAGAACAATTATTTATTCCCAGATGAAAAGGAAGTGTATACATTTCATGACAACAAAATGTGAGGCTGGATGAACACAGCAGGCCAAGCAGCATCTCAGGAGCATTTTTGTCCTCCTGAGATGCTGCTTGGCCTGCTGTGTTCATCCAGCCTCACATTTTGTTGTCTTGGATTCTCCAGCATCTGCAGTTCCCATTATCTCGTATACATTTCATTTTCACATCTTATCCAAGAGAGAAAAAAAAAACACCTTCATGAATGCATTGTCAAACAAGAAGACTCACAAAAAAAGTCATTTGGCCCATTGAATATTCCTCCATCATTCGGTGAGATCATGGTTGATCTCATAACATTTATCATGACACAGCATTTCCACCAAACCCTCCTTATAGCTAATACATTCCGATCCAAATAACATCCTGGTAAATCTCTGTTTCTGTGCCATGCCTTGTCTTTCTAAATATTTTTTCAGTCATCTACAAATTTAGCCACAGCACATGCACCTCTTTCCTCCAAGTCATTAATAAACAAGCACAAGAGCTGTGGTTCCTTCAGCGCGACCTCATTTCTGACTGACAAGCCAACCCTGGCATCTCTGTCCATTTGTATCGGAGATAATGGGAACTGCAGATGCTTCAGAATCCAAGATAACAAAGTGTGGATCTGGATGAACACAGCAGGATGAACACACAGAAGTAGAAGGGTCTCGGCACAAAACGTCAGCTTTTACGCTCCTGAGATGCTGCTTGGCCTGCTGTGCTCATCCAGCTCCACACTTTCTTATCTCTGTCCATTTGCCTGTTCTTTCTATCGGACATGAATCATTGGCTATTTCGTTCCTCACACTTATCCCCTAACAACCACCTCTCTGTGATACCCAGAGTGATGTATCTGTCAATTTCAATCTGCACCACAAAGTCATTCACTTTGTTTCATACACTCCCTGCAATTCAATACAAGATCATCAGTCTGGCATTTACAGCCACCCTTCTTATCTGCTGCAGCTGAAGTGAGACTCCTGACCATTTCCATACTTTGAGTCCTATTACTTGCTCTGGAAACTTTGCTGAGCACTTACCAGCTTCTAACTTTTTCCACAATTTTCCATGCAACTGAGCTCACCCACTCCACACTTTTTATTTTAACGCCCTAGCCCCAGACCTAGCTCTGTATTTTGCGAGGATACTTGTCCCAATATGATTCTCGTCCAGCCTATAACACCAGAACGACTCCCTCCTTCCCCATACCGATGCCAATGTCCCATGAATTCAAACACATTTCTGAAATGCCACCATTTGAACAATGTACATCTATAATTATGTTCACACCGTGCCAAATTGCTCAGATAATAATCCAGAGATTATTACCATTCTGGTTCTGCTTTCTCACCTCAGCACCTCGGTGCTCATACTCCCTCAGCAGAACCTCTTTCCTCTTTCTTCCATATCAATTGTACCTGTGTGGACCACGAGAGCTGGATTTCTACTCCTCCCACTTCAAGTTCCTTTGTAGCCGAGATGGAACATCCTGAACCTGGGCACCAGGCAGGCAACACTACTTTCGAGACTCTCGATCCTCATCACAACGAACAGTGTTCATTCCCCTAACTATACTACCCCTGATTATAACTACATTTCACTTTTTATCCCCTCTTCAATGTCCCCCTGTACCACAGTGCTATAGTCAGTTTACTCATCTTCCCAATACCCTGCACTCCCATCCACACAGGTAGAAAGAATCTCAAAGCTGTTAGATAAGATCAAAGGCCAAGGTTCCTTCTGCACTACATCCTGGATCCTTCCACCTGCCCTGTTCTTTGTCATTGGCCACTGACCGAGTTTCAGCTAGTTAATCTAAGGTGTGTGACTGCCTCCTGAAGCACAGCATTCCATGGTAACTCTGCCCCACATGATTTGTTGATTGGTCAAAACTGAGATTCCAGTTCATCAACCCTAAGCTGGAGTCTGGGGCCTGACCACTCGCCCGTCATGTAGGTACAAATCATCATCTGGCCTGGCATCTCCATTTCAATTATTTCGATCTTAATTTGATTTGAAAACATTCTGGTCTTTTAGTTTGTAGCCTGTAAATATTTCTCCCATTTACTTTCAATCTGAAAGCTACCGATAATAGATTCTTAAACCAGTTGCGATCACCAACCAATGAACCTGGTTCACCCTCTCGGTCCCTGATTCTGGCTTCAATTCACCCTGTCTCAAAAAAAATGCTTACCAACTATCAGGCAAAAAAAGCAAGCAAATGGCACCTCTTACCCTCTGCACTGACTTACCGCATTGCCACCAAGTTCCCCAAAATTTATATTCACTTGGTGCATTTCACTCGAGATGTGATCTCTTCTTCCAGAACGTGCAAAGCATACTGATCCATAGCAATATACTACCTTCAAAACCTCAGCTCTTAGCTTATTACTTTTGAGTACATTCTCAATGCTTTCTCCAAGTCCAAACACAACACATTTACTGGTTTTCCTCTCTTAATTCTCCTTCCAAAACTTCCTCCAAAAACCCAAACAAATTAGCCAGACATAATTTCTCTTTCATCAGGCTATGGTGATTCTGTTTGATGAGATTATGATTTTCCAAATGTCCTGCTATTATTTTCTTCATAGTTGATCGCCACATATTTCCAACAATAGATGTTAGGCTGGTTCGGTTGCAGTTATCTTCTTTTTGCCTCTCTCCTTTTTAAATAGGGACGTCACATCAGCATTTTTCCAGCCCTCAGATGCTTCTCTCGAATCTGAACCTTTTTGGGAAATTACAATCAATGCATACACTGACTCTGAAGCTCATTGTTTAGAATCTTAGAAAGTAAACCATCACGGCAAAGAGTCCAATCTGCTTTCACTCCATTAGATTGTCTACTGCTACTTCTCTCATGGTACTGATGGTGTGGTAGTGATGTGTTTAATTCCTCCCTGTATTCTTTAGCAATAAGGGGATCCTTGAAGTATCTTCCACTGTAAAGGCTACCCTTTTCTCATTGTTGTTGTTCCTTGATTCAAAAATTAACCTGGCCATCTCAGCCGAGCATATAATTAATGGCATTACCTCTAAAACCTTCTCTGCTAAAGTGTTCAATAGATTGCTACAACCTGAAAGAAGTAATTCTTCCCCTAAATTACGAGGCAACCAATTTGAAAATGTGGCCTCTGGTCGTAAAATCTTTCACAATATTAAGGGAGTGCTGCACTGTCACTGGAGGCCCCAAACCCCACCTCTTCCTCCGGTACATTGATGACTGTATCGGCGCCGCCTCTTGCTCCCCAGAGGAGCTCGAACAGTTCATCCACTTCACCAACACCTTCCACCCCAACCTTTAGTTCACCTGGGCCATCTCCAGCACATCCCTCACCTTCCTGGACCTCTCAGTCTCCATCTCAGGCAACCTGATGGTAACTGATGTCCATTTCAAGCCCACCGACTCCCACAGCTACCTAGAATACACCTCCTCCCACCCACCATCCTGCAAAAATTCCATCCCCTATTCCCAATTCCTCCGCCTCCGCCGCTTCTGCTCCCACGATAAGACATTCCACTCCCGCACATCCCAGATGTCCAAGTTCTTCAAGGACCGCAACTTGCCCCCACAGTGATCGAGAACGCCCTTGACCGCGTCTCCCATATTTCCCGCAACACATCCCTCACACCCCGCCCCCGCCACAACCGCCCCAAGAGGATCCCCCTCGTTCTCACACACCACCCCACCAACCTCCGGATACAACGCATCATCCTCTGACACTTTCGCCATCTACAATCCGACCCCACCACCCAACACATTTTTCCATCCCCACCCCTGTCTGCTTTCCGGAGAGACCACTCTCTCCGTGACTCCCTTGTTCGCTCCACACTGCCCTCCAACCCCACCACACCCGGCACTTTCCCCTGCAACCGCAGGAAATGCTACACTTGCCCCCACACCACCTCCCTCACCCCTATCCCAGGCCCCAAGATGACATTCCACATTAAGCAGAGGTTCATCTGCACATCTGCCAATGTGGTATACTGCATCCACTGTACCCGGTGTGGCTTCCTCTACATTGGGGAAACCAAGCGGAGGCTTGGGGACCGCTTTGCAGAACACCTCCGCTCAGTTCGCAACAAACAACTGCACCTCCCAGTCGCAAACCATTTCCACTCCCCCTCCCATTCTTTAGATGACATGTCCATCATGGGCCTCCTGCAGTGCCACAATGATACCACCCGAAGGTTGCAGGAACAGCAACTCATATTCCGCCTGGGAACCCTGCAGCATAATGGTATCAACGTGGACTTCACCAGTTTCAAAATCTCTCCCACCGCATCCCTAAACCAGCCCAATTCGTCCCCTCCCCCCACTGCACCACACAACCAGCCCAGCTCTTCCCCTTCACCCACTGCATCCCAAAACCAGTCCAACCTGTCTCTGCCTCCCAAACGTGTTCTTCCTCTCACCCATCCCTTCCTCCCACCCGCAGCCGCACCCCCATCTACCTACTAACCTCATCCCACCTCCTTGACCTGTCCGTCTTCCCTGGACTGACCTATCCCCTCCTTACCTCCCCACCGATACTCTCTCCACCTATCTTCTTTTCTCTCCACCTTCAGTCCGCCTCCCCCTCTCTCCCTATTTATTCCAGAACCCTCATCCCATCCCCGTCTCTGATGAAGGGTCGAGGCCCGAAACGTCAGCTTTTGTGCTCCTGAGATGCTGCTTGGCCTGCTGTGTTCATCCAGCCTCACATTTTGTCATCTTGGATTCTCCAGCATCTGCAGTTCCCATTATCTATGGTGATTCTGTTTGATTAGATTCTGATTTTCCAAATGTCCTGCTATTATTTTCTTCATAGTTGATTGCCACATATTTCCAACAATAGATGTTAGACTGGTTCGGTTGTAGTTATCTTCTTTTTGCCTCTCTCCTTTTTAAATAGGGACGTCACATCAGCATTTTTCCAGCCCTCAGATGCTTCTTGAGAATCTAAACCTTTTTGGGAAATTACAATCAATGCATATCCCGACTCTGAAGCTCATTGTTCAGAATCTTAGAAAGTAAACCATCACGGCAAAGAGTCTCATCTGCTTTCACTCCATCAGATTGTCTACTGCTACTTCTCTCATGGTAGTGATGGTGTGGTAGTGATGTGTTTAATTCCTTCCCGTATTCTTTAGTAATAAGGGGATCCTTGAAGTATCTTCCACTGAAAAGACTACCCTTTTCTCATTATCACTGATAATGGGAACTGCAGATGCTGGAGAATCCAAGATAATAAAGTGTGAAGCTGGATGAACACAGCAGGCCAAGCAGCATCTCAGGAGCACAAAAGCTGACGTTTCAGGCCTAGACCCTTTTCTCATTATCATTGTTTCTTGATTTAAAAATTAACCTGGCCGTTACAGCCGAGCATATGATTAATGGCATTACCTCGAAAATCTTCTTGGCTAAAGTGTTCAATAGAGTGCTGCAACCTGAAAGAAGTAATTCTTCCCTGAATTAATAGGCAACCAATTTGAAAATGTGGCCTCTGGTCGTAAAATCTCTCACAAATGGGAGTAATCTCTACGGATATACACTATCAAGCCTCTTAAGAATCTTACATGTTGAAAAAATAAGATTTTTTCAATCTTATAAACGCCAATGAACGTAGTCCCAGCCTGCCCAACTTTCCTGAGCATAGCAATCCCCTACGCCATTTCCGAAATCAACCCTGTCAACATGAGGTGTACGGCCTCCGCAGCACTCGCACTGTGGCTGTACATGACTTGTAAGTTACCATCCTGTTGCTACGACTCTACTTCTATTTGTGACGCAGTCCTCTGTCCATCTTAACATACTACCCTTGAACACATGGACTCTGTTCTTTTGAGACACCTTATGAGCTGTACCTTATCAAATGCTTTGTTGAAATCTCAATGTACTACATCAACTGGCGGTCCTTCATCAGTAATGTTTGTTTCCTTCTCAAAGCACTGTAGCAAGTTTGTCAAGTATTATTTCCCCTTATAAAAGGATGTTAACTCTGTAGGATGTTATAGCACACTCAGTACCCTGTTATTTCATCTTTCATTGCTGGCATGAACATCTACCCATGTTGACCTAAATTGGCAATACTTGCTTACTATTTTGTCGAAGTATCTTTGTAATAATGGTGTTATGTTCACAATCTTTCAATCCTCTGAGAATTTTCCACAATCTAAGGATTCTTGGAAGATTATCATCAGTGCCTCCATTGTATCTGTAGCTGCATTGTTCAACATTAGAGGATACAACTCATCATACCCCTTGGATATTTTCTCTACTGATTGGAGTCATGTTTGGAATTCTGTGCAGTGACATTCACTGTTAACAGTTTGCTAAATACTACCAGGAACAGAAATTGTGATCCAGCTGCAACTAAACTAAAGCTTTCAGCACACAAGGAAGTCTTTCAATTCATTATGAACCTAATAACTCCTGAAAAGGGCAATACAATTTGCCTCAGTCCATAAATGTTCTTCCTCCAACATCCTGAGATGCATCATCTGTATTTCTTCAAATTTACCACAGATTCTGTTCCAATCATCCTTTCAGCAATACGCATGACAACAATTCGGCATTCTTAGTCCCCCTGTAGCCTCCATTGCACATGTGCATTCTGAGATGATTATTTATTTGTGTGCCTGCTTTTTTGCTCAAATGGATAAAGGTAAATTTCTGTTCTTTTGTCATCAGAGCTATTGCCTCCTCACTCTCATCTTCCTTGTTTTATCCTGTGCTGGAATATTTAATTTGTTGACATATCTGAAATATGTGGTTGAATGGATTGGGTTTTGTAACATTGCATTCCCCATAGACCATCTACCGATGCTGTTGCTTGTTCTAACAGTTATTATCTTGCAGAGTGGAAAATGCAGTTTGAAAGCAATGGAACATTATTGATGAAGAAGTTGATGCATAAATTGCTGCGATCTTCCAAACTACAAACTCACCTTCAATTCTTTCTCGGTCAGAGCATTGTGCCGGCGCAAATGAATCATGTTCTCAATGGGACTTCCAAAACCATGGAATTGAATTTGCATATTGATTTCTTCTTCCCTCTTCAGAAATGCAAGGTAGTATTGTGATGAAACTTCCAAGGCGATGATTGTGTCCTTCAATGAACGGAAAAGTGACTTTTAGATTCATGGAAATATTTCACTACTTCTATAGACATGAAAGGCAAACATTCTCCCTGCATATGACCCAGTCTCATTTTATCGTATCTTTCTGATTTTACATGCCACGGGATAATCATTGCAGTGTAACAGAAATGTTGATCATGGAAATTTATCACTGTTTTCATAAATAATGGCAAATTTTCAACATCTTGCAATTGTATGAAGGCTCAGTCTCATCACACCTCGCCTGCTGCACAAAGACATTCTTACACTGCTTTCAATGTTAGGGCTCAAACAAAACACAATCATGATACAAATGCATCAACACCCCACTTTCAACAGGATCTGATATCCTTGCCAGGCACTGGAGGGGTTGCGGAGACTGGTGAGTGGATAAAGTCGTTCCTCTGTTCAAGCAGGAAAACAGGGACTTTCCAGGAAACTACAGACTGGTGAGTGTCTCATGTCTCAAAGGTATGGGCTAATAAGGGACAGCCAGCATGGCATTATGCGGGGCAGGTTATGTCTTACCAAGTCAGTTGAAGTTTTCAAGGAGGTGACAAGGGTGATCAATTCGGGTAGAACAGTTGATAACATATACATGGATTTTACGAAGGTTTTCAACAAGGTCCCTCATGGTATGCTCATCCAGAAGATTAAGAACCATGAGATCCATGGTGACTTGGCCTGCCCATATGAGGCAGATGGTAGCGGTGGAAGGCCAACAAAGATAACACAGTATAGGGCTGGAGGAACACAGCAGGTCAGGCAGCATCAACAATGTCAGCTTTCCTGTTCCTCTGATGCTGCCTGACCTGCTGCGTTCCTCCAACTCCACACTTGGTTAACTCTGATTCCAGCATCTACAGTTCTTGCCGTCTCAGTGGTGGAAAGCTGTTTTTCTGGCTGCAGCTCAGTGACGAGTGGTGTTCCGCATCGATGTGACTTCTGCTGTTTGTGATATATGTAAATGACTTGGTTGCAAATGTAGACGGGGGATTACGAAGTTTGCAGATGATATAAGGACCAGTGGACTTGTGGACAGCATGGAAGGTTGTCAAAGGACACAGCAAGATAAAGACCAATTGCAAACACGAGCGGAGAAATGGCCGATGGAATTTAATCTGGGCAGGCATGAGGTGTTGCATTTTAGGAGACCAAGTGTTAAGGAAAGGGATACACAGTTAATGGCAGGACCCCAAACAGCACTGATGTCCAGAGGGATCTTGGGGTCCTCGACCATAACTCCCTGACAGTAGGCACACAAGTAGATAGGGTGGTCAAGAAGGCATATCGCATGCTTGCCTTTATTCATAGGGGAACTCAGTGCAAGAGTCAGGATGTCACATTGCAGCTTTACAAGACTTTGGTGAGACCACACAGAGTATTGCATTCAATTCTGGCCGCCACATTACACTAAGGACGTGCAGCCTTTGGACAGGGTGCAGAAGAGATTTACCAGCATGCTGACTGGAGTAGAGGGTATGAACGAGAGGGAGGAGCTGGAAAAAAACTCTTCGTTTTCTCTGGGGCAGTAGAAGCTGAGGGCAGGCTTGATAGAAGTCTATAAAATTAGGAGATACATAAATACAGCTAACGGTCAGAAAATTTCTCCCCCGGAGTTAAAGTGTCCACTATTAGGGGGCATGCATTTAAGCTGAGGGGGGGGGGGGGGGGGGGAGTTCAAAAGAGATGTGAGGGGCAAATATTTCACACTGAGCATGTTAAAAGTGTGGAATACATTGCCTGGGGTGGTAGTGGATGCAGATACGATGAAAGCATTGAAAAGGGACTTTTAGTTAAGTGCACGAATATGCAAGGAATGGAGGACTATGGATCAAGGACAGGCAGAAGGGATTATTTCATTTCTTGTCATGTTTGGCCCAACATGGTGGGCCAAAGGGCACATTCCTGTTGCTGTCGTGTTCCAAGTTTTATGCTCACTTGTATCATGATTGCAAAAAGTAGGATTGGGAAGAATTTTTGAGAAGCGTTTGTGAACATTATTTCATGGAAGGACAAACGGGATAAGGATTAGGTGACACAGCACAATCAGATCTTGGAGGCCATGATGAATCATAGGGACCTCACAAGCACCAATGATCAGAGGGATCTCAGGATCTTGATGTGCATGCCTGTTGATCCCCCAATGTAATGGACCAGGTCGTTGAAGTGGTTTGGAACGCAGATTGGATACTTGTCTTTATGAGACTTAATATTAAGTGGTAGAGTTTCAGAATAGGCAGGGTATGTACAACACTGTTGGGCCGAACCAACATTAAGTCAACGATGAGAAAATACAGTGAGACTTGGACAACGATCAGGCTTGGCCTGATAAAGGATAAGTTATATTTGCACCAGACAAGTGCTCAGCAGCAATCAGCTCCAACAAGAGAGAATATGACCATATCAAAAAAATTCCATGTCCTTACCCTCACATCATTGTTACATTTATTTTTTTTTAAATGTGCAAGTGCAATCCAAGCCATGCAAGGCTATGGGCCAGGTGTTGGAAATGAGGTCAGAACAATTCAGTGCTTGTCCTTGACTGTCACAGAATCTGTCAGCTTAAGAATGTGTTTCTCCTGTATTGTAGACGACTCAGGTGCTTGGCTATCCACTAAACCAAGGTTAACACTGATCTGAAACTAAACTGGGTCAGTTATATAATCAGCAGTAGCCAGGTCCAGAGTGCAAACCATCCTGCTGTGGGACAGAGTAAGGCAAATCCAAGTGAGCGAGTGTGGTTGGAGACTCATTCGTTGGGGGCAGAGATTCTGTCGCCACATTTGAGACACAAGGGCCGCGTGTGGCTTCCCTGGTGCAAGGTCAAGGACATCTCTGAGTGGTTGCAACAAATTCTTAAAGGGGAGGGTGAGCAGCCAGAGGCCACGGTGCACGTTGGTACCAATGACATAGGCAGAAAGAGGGATGACATCCTGCGGACTATGTGCAAGGAGTTAGCAAAGAGGCTAAAAGGCAGGACCGAGAGGGTAATAATTTATGGGTTGCCATGAGTGCCACATCTTAGTGAGCTAAGTCAAAGAAAGATAGGTGAGATGAATGCATGGTTAAGGAGCTGGCACAGGGGGCAGGGTTTCTGGTTCATGGAGAATTGGGATCGTTTCTGAGCAAGGGGTGACCTGTCTAAGAGGGATGGGAGGCAAAACGCTGTGAGCAGGTGAGGACAGAGGGGACAAGTCGTTGTGAGCAGGTCAGGGCTGCGGGGGCAAGTCGCAGTGAGCGGGTCAGGGCTGCGGGGGCCGGTCCCCGTGAGCAGGTCAGGGCTGCGGGGGCCGGTCCCCGTGAGCGGGTCAGGGCTGCGGGGGCCGGTCCACGTGAGCGGGACAGGGCTGCGGGGGCCGGTCCCCGTTCGCGGGTCAGGACTGCAGGGGCCCAATCCCTGTGAGCGGGTCAGGGCTGCGGGGGCCGGTCCCCGTGAGCGGGTCAGGGCTGCGGGGGCCAGTCCCCGTGAGCGGGTCAGGGCTGCGGGGGACAGTCCCTGTGAGCGGGTCCGGGCTGCGGGGGACAGTCCCTGTGAGCGGGACAGGGCTATGGTGGCATATCGCTGTCAGTGGGACATGGGTGCGGGGGGCAGTCCCTGTGAGCGGGTAAGGGCTGCGGGGGATAGTCCCTGTGAGCGGGTGAGGGCTGCGGTGGCAAATAGCTGTCAGCGGGTCAGGGCTGCGGAGGAGAGTCCCTGTCAGCGGGTCAAGGGGTCCGGGTGCGGGGGCAAGACCCTGTGAGCGGTTCAGGGCTGCGGTGGCAAATAGCTGTCCGCGGGTCAGGGGTGCGGGGGAGCCGGTCCCCGTGAGCGGGACAGGGCTGCGGGGGCCGGGGGCCGGGGGCCGTGACCGCGACAGGGCTGCGGGGGCCGGTCCCTGTGAGCGCCACAGGGCTGCGGGGGCCGGTCCCCATGAGCGCGACAGGGCTGCGGGGGCCGGTCCCCGTGAGCATGACAGGGCTGCGGGGGCCGGTACCCGTGAGCATGACAGGGCTGCGGGGGACAGTCCTTGTGAGCGGGTGAGGGCTGCGGGGGCCGGTCCCCGTGAGCGGGTCAGGCCTGAGGGGGACAGTCCCTGTGAGCGGGACAGGGCTGCGGGGACAAATCGCTGTCAGCGGGTCAGGGGTGCGGTGGCAATTAGCTGTCAGGGGGTCAGGGCTGCGGGGGCCAGTCCCCGTGAGCAGGTCAGGGCTGCGGGGGCCGGTCCCCGTGAGCGGGTCAGGCCTGAGGGGGACAGTCCCTGTGAGCGGGACAGGGCTATGGTAGCATATCGCTGTCAGCGGGGCATGGGTGCGGGGGCCAGTCCCTGTGAGCGGGTGAGGGCTGCGGTGGCAAATAGCTGTCAGGGGGTCAGGGCTGCGGGGGCCAGTCCCTGTGAGCGGGTCAGGGCTGCGGGGGACGGTCCCCGTGAGCGGGACAGGGCTGCGGGGGACGGTCCCCGTGAGCGGGTCAGGGCTGCGGGGGACGGTCCCCGTGAGCGGGTCAGGGCTGCGGGGGACGGTCCCCGTGAGCGGGTCAGGGCTGCGGGGGACGGTCCCCGTGAGCGGGTCAGGGCTGCGGGGGACGGTCCCCGTGAGCGGGTCAGGGCTGCGGGGGACGGTCCCCGTGAGCGGGTCAGGGCTGCGGGGGACGGTCCCCGTGAGCGGGTCAGGGCTGCGGGGGCGAATCGCTGTCAGTGGGTCAGGGCTGCGGGGTCGAGTCGCTGTCAGCGGGTCAGGACTGCGGGGTCGAGTCCCTGTGAGCGGGTCAGGGCTGCGGAGGAGAGTCCCTGTGAGCGGGTCAGGGCTGCGGGGGACAGTTCCTGTCAGTGGGTCAGGGGTCCGGGTGCGGGGGCAAGACCCTGTGAGCGGTTCAGGGCTGCGGTGGCAAATAGCTGTCCGCGGGTCAGGGGTGCGGGGGAGCCGGTCCCCGTGAGCGGGACAGGGCTGCGGGGGCCGGGAGCCGGGGGCCGGTCCCCGTGAGCGCGGCAGGGCTGCAGGGGGCCAGTCCCTGTGAGCGGGTCAGGGCTGCGGGTGGCCAGTCCGTGTGAGCGGGTCAGGGGATGCGGGGGGAGAGTCACTGTTAGCGGGTCTGGACTGCAGGGGACCATTCCCTGTGAGCGGGTCAGGGCTGCGGGGGGCCAGTCCCTGTCAGCGGGACAGGACTGCAGGGGGCAAATCGCTGTCAGCGGGACAGGGCTGCAGGGGCAAATCGCTGTAAGCGGGACAGGGCTGCGGGGGCAAGTCGCTGTCAGCAGGTCAGAGCTGTGGGGGCAAGTCCCTGGGAGCGGGTCGGGGCTGTGAGGGGCAAGACCCTGTCAGCGGGTCAAGGGCTGCTGGGGACAGTCCCTGTCAGCGGGTCAGGGGGTCAGGGTGCGGGGGCAAGACCCTGTGAGCGGTTCAGGGCTGCGGTGGCAAATACCTGTCAGCGGGTCAGGGGTGCGGGGGACAGTCCCTGTGAGTGGGTCAGGGCTGGGGGGGCCAGTCCCTGTGAGCGCGTCAGGGCTGGGGGGGTCAGTCCCTGTGAGCGGGTCAGGGCTGCAGGGGCAACTGGCTCCGAGTGCGTCAGGAGTGAGGGCGCAAGTCGCCGTGAGCGAGTCAGGACGGAAAGGGCAAGTCGCCGTGGACGGGTGAAGACTGCAGGGGCAAGAGGCTAGAGGGGGTCAGGACAGCTGGGAATGGGGTAATGACAGAGGAGGCAAGTTGCTGTCAGTTGCTAAGTACTGCAGGGGCAAGTGGCTGTGCGCGGGTGAGGACGGAAGGGGCAAGTGGCTGTGTGCGGGTGAGGACGGAAGGGGCAAGTGGCTGTGAGGAGGACGGGGGTGGCGGGAGGGTGGGGGGAATAGGAGGTGGAGCAGGAGGGGTCGGGGGAAACGAGGAGTAGGAGGAAGGGTATGGTCAAAGGAGGAGGGGTTGGGGGGGGAAGGAGGAGGGGTGGGTGGAGTGGAGAAGGAGGAGGAGAGGAGGGTGGGGGTGAGGAGGCAGAGGAGGAGGAGGAGGGTGGGTGGAGTGGAGGAGGAGGAGGAGGAGGATGGGGGGGAGTGGAGGAGGAGGGAGGAGGAGGGTGGGTGGAGTGGAGGAGGAGGAGGGTGGATGGAGTGGAGGAGGAGGAGGGGGGGAGTGGAGGAGGAGGAGGAGGACGAGGAAGGTGGGGGGAGGTGGAGGAGTCAAGGAGGAGGAGGAGGAGGGAGAGGGAGAGGGTGAGGAAGAGGGTGGTCGGGAGGAGGAGGGTGGTCAGGGGGAGGAGGTGGGGGGGGAGAGCAGGGAGGGTGGTCAGGGGGGGAGGAGGGTCGGGGGGGAGAGAGATAATGGGAACTGCAGATGCTGGAGAATCCAGTTTAACAAAGTGTGGAGCTGGATGAACACAACAGGCCAAGCAGCATCTCAGGAGCACAAAAGCTGACGTTTCGGGCCCAGCCCCTCGATCACAGACGGGGATGGGGTGGGGGGAACTGGAATAAATTGGGAGAGAGGGCGAGGCGGACCGAAGATGGAGAGAAAACAAGCTTCAAAATCTCCCCTTCCCCCACTGCATCCCAAAACCAGCTCAGCTCGTCCCCTCCCCCCACTGCATCCCAAAACCAGCTCAGCTCGTCCCCTCCCCCCACTGCATCCCAAAACCAGCTCAGCTCGTCCCCTCCCCCCCACTGCATCCCAAAACCAGCTCAGCTCCTCCCCTCCCCCCACTGCATCCCAAACCTCTTCTTCCTCTCACCCATCCCTCTGTCCCACCTCAAGCCACACCTCCATTTCCTACCTCTACCTCATCCTGCCTCCTTGACCTATCCATCTTCCCTGGACTGACCTATCCTCACCCGACCTCACCTATACTCTCCTCAATACCTATCTTGTTTTCTCTCCTTCTTCGGTCCGCCTCTCCCTCTCTCCCTATTTATTCCAGTTCCCTCTCCCCATCCCCGTCTCTGAAGAAGGGTCCAGGCCCGAACGTCAGCTTTTTGCTCCTGAGATGCTGCTTGGCCTGCTGTGTTCATCCAGCTCCACACTTTGTTCACCGTGGATTCTCCAGCATCTGCAGTTCCCCATATCTCTCCTCCTCCTCCTCCTCAACTCCTCCATTGCCCCCCAGCCCACTCCTCCTCCTTCCACCCCACCCTCCTCCTGCTCCGTGATAACAAAGGAGGAGCAAGAGGAGGATTGGGGGGGAAGGAGGAGGGTGGGGGGGTAATAAGGAGGAGGGTGGGGGGGG
The DNA here is from genome assembly GCF_030684315.1 of Stegostoma tigrinum. Taxonomy (NCBI): domain Eukaryota; kingdom Metazoa; phylum Chordata; class Chondrichthyes; order Orectolobiformes; family Stegostomatidae; genus Stegostoma; species Stegostoma tigrinum. The sequence continues at coordinate 2,176 of NW_026728128.1, read as the reverse complement.
AATGAGGAGGAGGGTAGTAGGGGGGGAAGGAGGGGGGTTGGTGCGGAAAGGAGGAGGAGGGGGGTTGGGGGAATGAGGAGGAGGGGGGTGGGGGGTGGAAGGAGGAGGGTAGGGGGTGGATGGAGGAGGAGGATAGGGGGTGGATGGAGGAGGAGGATAGGGGGTGGAAGGAGGAGGGGAGTAGGGGGGTGGAAGGAGGAGGAGGGTCGGGGAAAGGGGGTGGGTTGGGGGGGAAAGGAAGAGGAGGGTGGGGGAAAGGAGAGAGGAGGGTGGGGTGGGGAAAGGAGGAGGAGGGTGGGGGGTGGAAGGGAGGAGGAGGGTGGGGTGTGGAAGGAGGAGGAGGGTGGGGGGTGGAAGGAGGAGGAGGGGTGGCGGGTGCGGGGGGCAAGACCATGTGAGCGGTTGAGGGCTGCGGTGGCAAATAGCTGACGGCGGGTCAGGGCGTGCGGGGGGAGCCGGTCCCCCGTGAGCGGAACAGGGCTATGGTGGCATATCGCTGTCAGCGGGACACGGGTGCGGGGGCCAGTCCCTGTGAGCGGGGTCAGGGCTGCGGGGGGATAGTCCCTGTGAGCGGGTGAGGGCTGCGGTGGCAAATAGCTGTCAGGGGGTCAGGGCTGCGGGGGCCAGTCCCTGTGAGCGGGTCAGGGCTGCAGTGGCAAATCGCTGTCCGCGGGTCAGGGGTGCGGGGGAGCCGGTCCCCCGTGAGCGGGGACAGGGGCTGCGGGGGACAGTCCCTGTGAGCCGGGGTCCGGGCCTGCGGGGGACAGTCCCTGTGAGCGGGACAGGGCTATGGTGGCATATCGCTGGTCAGTGGGACATGGGTGCGGGGGGCAGTCCCTGTGAGCGGGTAAGGGCTGCGGGGGATAGTCCCTGTGAGCGGGTGAGGGCTGCGGTGGCAAATAGCTGTCAGCGGGTCAGGGCTGCGGAGGAGAGTCCCTGTCAGCGGGTCAAGGGGTCCGGGTGCGGGGGCAAGACCCTGTGAGCGGTTCAGGGCTGCGGTGGCAAATAGCTGTCCGCGGGTCAGGGGTGCGGGGGAGCCGGTCCCCGTGAGCGGGACAGGGCTGCGGGGGCCGGGGGGCCGGGGGCCGTGACCGCGACAGGGCTGCGGGGGCCGGTCCCCTGTGAGCGCCACAGGGCTGCGGGGGCCGGTCCCCATGAGCGCGACAGGGCTGCGGGGCTCGGTCCCCCGTGAGCATGACAGGGCTGCGGGGGGCCGGTACCCGTGAGCATGACAGGGCTGCGGGGGACAGTCCTTGTGAGCGGGTGAGGGCTGCGGGGGCCGGTCCCCGTGAGCGGGTCAGGCCTGAGGGGGACAGTCCCTGTGAGCGGGACAGGGCTGCGGGGACAAATCGCTGTCAGCGGGTCAGGGGTGCGGTGGCAATTAGCTGTCCAGGGGGTCAGGGCTGCGGGAGGCCAGTCCCCGTGAGCAGGTCAGGGCTGCGGGGGCCGGTCCCCCGTGAGCGGGTCAGGCCTGAGGGGGACAGTCCCTGTGAGCGGGACAGGGCTATGGTAGCATATCGCTGTCAGCGGGGCATGGGTGCGGGGGCCAGTCCCTGTGAGCGGGTGAGGGCTGCGGTGGCAAATAGCTGTCAGGGGGTCAGGGCTGCGGGGGCCAGTCCCTGTGAGCGGGTCAGGGCTGCGGGGGACGGTCCCCGTGAGCGGGACAGGGCTGCGGGGGACGGTCCCCCCGTGAGCGGGTCAGGGCTGCGGGGGACGGTCCCCGTGAGCGGGTCAGGGCTGCGGGGGACGGTCCCCGTGAGCGGGGTCAGGGCTGCGGGGGGGACGGTCCCCGTGAGCGGGTCAGGGCTGCGGGGGACGGTCCCCGTGAGCGGGTCAGGGCTTTGCGGGGGGGACGGTCCCCGTGAGCGGGTCAGGGCTGCGGGGGGCGAATCGCTGTCAGTGGGTCAGGGCTTGCGGGGTCGAGTCGCTGTCAGCGGGTCAGGACTGCGGGGTCGAGTCCCTGTGAGCGGGTCAGGGCTGCGGAGGAGAGTCCCTGTGAGCGGGTCAGGGCTGCGGGGGACAGTTCCTGTCAGTGGGTCAGGGGTCCGGGTGCGGGGGCAAGACCCTGTGAGCGGTTCAGGGCTGCGGTGGGCAAATAGCTGTCCGCGGGTCAGGGGTGCGGGGGAGCCGGTCCCCGTGAGCGGGACAGGGCTGCGGGGGCCGGGAGCCGGGGGCC